>NW_026280668.1:0-92594 GCF_023373465.1 Oncorhynchus keta
GTCTGTAGTCAGTGTTGGTCTGTAGTCAGTGTTGGTCTGTAGTCAGTGTTGGTCTGTAGTCAGTGTTGGTCTGTAGTCAGTGTTGGTCTGTAGTCAGTGTTGTTTGAAGTGTCGTGGTCTGTAGTCAGTGTTGGTCTGTAGTCAGTGTTGTTTGAAGTGTCGTGGTCTGTACTCAGTGTTGTTTGAAGTGTCGTGGTCTGTAGTCAGTGTTGGTCTGTAGTCAGTGTTGGTCTGCAGTCAATGTTGTTTGCAGTGTCGTGGTCTGTACTCGGTGTTGTTTGAAGTGTCGTGGTCTGTAATCAGTGTTGTTTGAAGTGTCGTGGTCTGTAATCAGTGTTGTTTTGATGGACCTGTGCTTCTCCTACAATGCTGAGTAGCTGAATTACCTTTTGCTGAACTGCCCACCAACAGCCCAGGAGAAACATGGTCCTTCTGTGGCTCAGTTGGTAGAGCATGGCGCTTGTAGCGCCAGGGTAGTGGGTTGGATTCCCGGGACCACCCCCATACGTAGAATGTATGCACACATGACTGTAAGTCGCTTTGGATAAAAGCGTCAGCTAAATGGCATATATAAAAACACAAAGGCCCAGACAGACACTTGACTGTTCAGACACACACACACACACATAAACACACACACACACACACACACAGATTGTTCTCTACCAGGAGGCTTTCAGGCAGGAGCTGATGCCAGAACTCCATTGACGTCTTCCAGAGTTAGAGAGAGAGAGAGATGCTTCTCCTGTCTTTTGTGGCATCATCAGAAGATTGTGTTTGCAAAAGCACCGCCCTGAAATAGAATCTCATATAAATGTTATCATCAAAAATATGATTGACTGTTTGGGATCCTCGTTTCAGTGTTCTTCCTGAATCGTTTGGGTCTTTGTGTAACACCGCAGACTGATCACGTTGATCAATGCCTTCAATTATTCAGTCTGCCATCTGATAGGACACCGATTCAGACAGCAAACGACGTGTGGCGTCTCTAACAATGTGTAGTTCCTTGTGTCAGCAGTGTTGTAGTTCTTTTGTGTCAGCAGGGTTGTAGTTCTTTGATTCACGAGGGTTGTAGTTCTTTGTGTCAGCAGTGTTGTAGTTCTTGTATCAGCAGGGTTGTAGTTCTTTGATTCCACGAGGGTTGTAGTTCTTTGTGTCAGCAGTGTTTGTAGTTCTTTGTATCAGCAGTGTTGTAGTTCTTTGTGTCAGCAGGGTTGTAGTTCTTTGATTCACGAGGGTTGTAGTTCTTTGTGTCAGCAGTGTTTGTAGTTCTTGTATCAGCAGTGTTGTAGTTCTTTGTGTCAGCAGGGTTGTAGTTCTTTGATTCACGAGGGTTGTAGTTCTTTGTGTCAGCAGTGTTGTAGTTCTTTGTATCAGCAGTGTTGTAGTTCTTTGTGTCAGCAGGGTTGTAGTTCTTTGTGTCAGCAGTGTTTGTAGTTCTTTGTATCAGCAGGGTTGTAGTTCTTTTGTGTCAGCAGTGTTGTTGTAGTTCTTTGTGTCAGCAGTGTTGTTGTAGTTCTTTGTGTCAGCAGGGTTGTAGTTCTTTGTGTCAGCAGGGTTGTAGTTCTTTGTGTCAGCAGTGTTTGTAGTTCTTTGTATCAGCAGGGTTGTAGTTCTTTGTGTCAGCAGTGTTGTTGTAGTTCTTTGTGGGGCAGTGTTGTTGTAGTTCTTGTGTCAGCAGGGTTGTAGTTCTTTGTGTCAGCAGTGTTGTTGTAGTTCTTTGTGTCAGCAGGGTTGTGTTCTGTGTCAGCAGTGTTGTTGTAGTTATTTGTGTCAAAGTGTTGTTGTAGTTCTTTTGTGTCAGCAGGGTTGTAGTTCTTTGTGTCAGCAGTGTTGTTGTAGTTCTTTGTGTCAGCAGTGTTGTTGTAGTTCTTTGTGTCAGCAGGGTTGTAGTTCTTTGTGTCAGCAGTGTTGTTGTAGTTCTTTGTGTCAGCAGGGTTGTAGTTCTTTGTGTCAGCAGTGTTGTTGTAGTTCTTTGTGTCCTCAGGGTTGTAGTTCTTTGTGTCAGCAGTGTTGTAGTTCTTTGTGTCAGCAGTGTTGTAGTTCTTTGTGTCAGCAGGGTTGTAGTTCTTTGTGTCAGCAGTGTTGTTGTAGTTCTTTGTGTCAGCAGTGTTGTTGTAGTTCTTTGTGTCAGCAGGGTTGTAGTTCTTTGTGTCAGCAGTGTTGTTGTAGTTCTTTGTGTCAGCAGGGTTGTAGTTCTTTTGTGTCAGCAGTGTTGTTGTAGTTCTTTGTGTCAGCAGGGTTGTAGTTCTTTGTGTCAGCAGTGTTGTAGTTCTTTGTGTCAGCAGGGTTGTAGTTCTTTGTGTCAGCAGTGTTGTAGTTCTTTGTCAGCAGGGTTGTAGTTCTTTGTGTCAGCAGTGTTGTAGTTCTTTGTGTCAGCAGTGTTGTTGTAGTTCTTTGTGTCAGCAGGGTTGTAGTTCTTTGTGTCAGCAGTGTTGTTGTAGTTCTTTGTGTCAGCAGTGTTGTTGTAGTTCTTTTGTCAGCAGTGTTGTAGTTCTTTGTGTCAGCAGTGTTGTAGTTCTTTGTGTCAGCAGTGTTGTAGTTCTTTGTGTCAGCAGGGTTGTAGTTCTTTGTATCAGCAGTGTTGTAGTTCTTTGTGTCAGCAGTTTTGTAGTTCTTTGTGTCAGCAGGGTTGTAGTTATTTGTGTCAGCAGGGTTGTAGTTCTTTGTGTCAGCAGGGTTGTAGTTCTTTGTGTCAGCAGTTTGTAGTTCTTTGTGTCAGCAGTTTTGTAGTTCTTTGTGTCAGCAGTGTTGTTGTAGTTCTTTGTGTCAGCAGGGTTGTAGTTCCTTGTGTCAGCAGTGTTGTAGTTCTTTGTTTCAGCAGTGTTGTAGTTCTTTGTGTCAGCAGGGTTGTAGTTCTTTGATTCACGAGGGTTGTAGTTCTTGTGTCAGCAGGGTTGTAGTTCCTTGTGTCAGCAGTGTTGTAGTTCTTTGTTTCAGCAGTGTTGTAGTTCTTTTGTTTCAGCAGTGTTGTAGTTCTTTGTGTCAGCAGGGTTGTAGTTCTTTGTGTCAGCAGTGTTGTAGTTCCTTGTGTCAGCAGTGTTGTAGTTCTTTGTTTCAGCAGTGTTGTAGTTCTTCGTGCTGCTTAGTGCCAGAGGAAGATCACCATAATTACCAGTCAATTAGCCCGGCAGTAGCAGCGTTGCCCAGGACTAGCAGTAAATTGCATAGTTAGCTTTGTTATGTTTGCTACAGAGTGAACCTGTGAAATAGACTGAACCCACCAGTAACCCCATTCGCTGCTCTAACGTGTGTCTATGGAGGGAATGGATGGGCGCTGGAAGAGTGCGAGGGCGGAATTGAGAGTTGGTACTACCAGTTACCCTGACGACAGTGAGTACTGTAGAGTCAAGATATTGTAGTGACCTTAACTTAACACCCAACAACCTTGTAAAAAGGTTTGGACCTCTTGGCGTAATGGTTGAGGTGTTGGCTGGACCTGGATTCGTGTCCCGGTCAAGGCTACTCCTGGACCTGGGTTCGCGTCCCGGTCAAAGCTACCCCTGGACCTGGGTTCGTGTCCCGGTCAAGGCTACCCCTGGACCTGGGTTCGCGTCCCGGTCAAGGCTACCCCTGGACCTGGGTTCGCGTCCCGGTCAAGGCTACCCCTGGACCTGGGTTCGCGTCCCGGTCAAGGCTACCACTGGACCTGGGTTCGCGTCCCGGTCAAGGCTACTCCTGGACCTGGGTTCGTGTCCCGGTCAAGGCTACTCCTGGACCTGGGTTCGTGTCCCGGTCAAGGCTACTCCTGGACCTGGGTTCGTGTCCCGGTCAAGGCTACCCCTGGACCTGGGTTCGTGTCCCGGTCAAAGCTACTCCTGGACCTGGGTTCGTGTCCCGGTCAAGGCTACCCTGGACCTGGGTTCGTGTCCCGGTCAAGGCTACTCCTGGACCTGGGTTCGTGTCCCGGTCAAGGCTACTCCTGGACCTGGGTTCGTGTCCCGGTCAAGGCTACTCCTGGACCTGGGTTCGTGTAAGTCGCTCTGGATAAGAGCGTCTGCTAAATGACTTAAATGTAAATGTAAATGTAATGTGTCCCGGCCAAGGCTACCCCTGGACCTGGGTTCGTGTCCCGGTCAAGGCTACCCCTGGACCTGGGTTCGCGTCCCGGTCAAAGCTACCACTGGACCTGGGTTCGCGTCCCGGTCAAGGCTACCCCTGGACCTGGGTTCGTGTCCCGGTCAAGGCTACCCCTGGACCTGGGGTCGTGTCCCGGTCAAAGCTACTCCTGGACTTGTTCGTGTCCCGGTCAAGGCTACTCCTGGACCTGGGTTCGTGTAAGTCGCTCTGGATAAGAGCGTCTGCTAAATGACTTAAATGTAAATGTAAATGTAATGTGTCCCGGCCAAGGCTACCCCTGGACCTGGGTTCGTGTCCCGGTCAAGGCTACCCTGGACCTGGGTTCGCGTCCCGGTCAAAGCTACCACTGGACCTGGGTTCGCGTCCCGGTCAAGGCTACCCCTGGACCTGGGTTCGTGTCCCGGTCAAGGCTACCCTGGACCTGGGTTCGTGTCCCGGTCAAAGCTACTCCTGGACCTGGGTTCGTGTCCCGGTCAAGGCTACTCCTGGACCTGGGTTCGTGTCCCGGTCAAGGCTACTCCTGGACCTGGGTTCGTGTCCCGGTCAAGGCTACCCCTGGACCTGGGTTCGTGTCCCGGTCAAGGCTACTCCTGGACCTGGGTTCGTGTCCCGGTCAAGGCTACTCCTGGACCTGGGTTCGTGTCCCGGTCAAGGCTACTCCTGGACCTGGGTTCGTGTCCCGGTCAAGGCTACTCCTGGACCTGGGTTCGTGTCCCGGTCAAGGCTACTCCTGGACCTGGGTTCGTGTCCCGGTCAAGGCTACCCCTGGAATACACTACAATATGCAAAGTACCAGTTCTAATACACTCTTAGTTAAAAAGGTGCTATCTAGAACCTGAAATGGTTCTTTGGTTGTCCCCCATAGGAGAACCCTGTTTGGTTCTGCGTAGAACACTTTATGGTGTCCAGGTAGAGCCCTTTTAAGTTCTATGTAGAACCCTTTCCACAGAGGGTGGAACCCAAAAGACTCTACCTGGGAGTCAAAAAGGGTTCTACCTGGAACCCAAAAAGGTTCTCCTTGGACACCAAAAAGGGTTCTCCTATGTGGGACAGCTGAAGAACCCTTATCAAACTGAGTGTATTGCTCATATCAGATGTGTAGGATTATGATTTGGTTGAAAGCCTCTGGCCCCTAGGCATTACATACACACTGTTAATATTGAAGTGAATCTGAGTGGCTCTTTAGAAATTAAACAATTACATTTCACCAGCAAACTTCCCTGGCTGAGACATCAAGCCTTTGAAGCAGACATATCCTTTACAGATACAGAGCTCTCATACAGTACCATCTCAATGATGAATTGGGGAGGTTGTGAGGCATCTTTTCTATTGTTTGATGAGGCACATTGTTGCCAGTTCTCTCTCTCCTGATCAGACTCTCTCGAATATCAGATACTGTGATGTGGGACTCTGTAATCAGTCTCGTATTACTTCTAACGTCTGCCTAGGGAAAACAGTCTTCATCGGAGCACATTAATAAACATCCATCTCCTCCTCCTCCCCCTCCCCCTCCTCCTCTCCCTCCCCATCTCCCTCCCTCCTCCCCATCTCCCCCTCTCCTTCCTCCCCCACTCCCCTCTCCTCCCTCCTCCCCATCTCTCCATCTCTCTCCCTCACTCCCCCTCCTCCTCCCCCTCTCCCTCCCCACTCCCTTCTCCCCTCTCCTCCCTCCTCCCCATCTCCCTCCCTCCCCTTCTCCCTCACTCCCCCCTCCTCCTCCCCCTCTCCCTTCTCCCCCACTCCCTTCTCCCCACTCCTCCCTCCTCCCCTCTCCCCTCCTCCCCCTCCTCCTCCCCCTCCCTCTCACCCATCCCCCCTCCTCCCTCCTCCCCTCTCCCCCTCCTCTCCCCCTCTCCTCCCCCTCCCTCTCACCCATCCCCCCTTCCTCCCTCCCCTATCCCCCTCCCTCCCCCTCTCCTCCCCCTCCCTCTCACCCATCCCCCCCTCCTCCCTCTCCCCTCCCCACTCCTCCCTCCTCCCCTCTCCCCTCTCCTCCCCCTCCCTCTCACCCATCCCCCCTCCTCCCTCTCCCTCCCCCTCTCCCTCCTCCCCTCTCCCCTCTCCTCCTCCCCCTCCCTCTCACCCATCCCCCTCCTCCCTCCCCTCCCCTCCTCTATCCCCCCCTACTCCTCCAGACAGCCCAGACGGTCCTCCTGGTGGTCGCAGCCTTCCTGACCTGTTGGATGCCTCATCACGTCATCGCCATGTGGGTGGAGTTTGGAGTGTTCCCGCTCAACGACGCCTCCTTCGCGTTACGGATCATCTCCCACTGCCTGGCGTACGGGAACTCCTGCATCAACCCCATCCTGTACGCCTTTCTGTCAGAGAACTTCCGGAAGGCCTGTCGCCAGGTGTTCACCTGTCGGTTCCTCTACCCTCCACCCCCACAGGAGAAGGTGGTGCGCATCCGCATGGAGAACTTCTCAACTACACACTCTATTACCACTAATATCTGACACCACACACTCTATTACCACTAATATCTGACACCACACACTCTATTACCACTAATATCTGACACCACACATTCTATTACCACTAATATCTGACACCACACACTCTATTACCACTAATATCTGACACCACACACTCTATTACCACTAATATCTGACACCACACATTCTATTACCACTAATATCTGACACCACACACTCTATTACCACTAATATCTGACACCACACATTCTATTACCACTAATATCTGACACCACACACTCTATTACCACTAATATCTGACACCACACACTCTATTACCACTAATATCTGACACCTATTACTAATACACTCTATTACCACTAATATCTGACACCACACACTCTATTACCACTAATATCTGACACCACACATTCTATTACCACTAATATCTGACACCACACACTCTATTACACATCTGACACCACACACTATATTACCACTAATATCTGACACCACACACTCTATTACCACTAATATCTGACACCACACACTCTATTACCACTAATATCTGACACCACACACTCTATTACCACTAATATCTGACACCACACACTCTATTACCACTAATATCTGACACCACACACTCTATTACCACTAATATCTGACACCACACACTCTATTACCACTAATATCTGACACCACACACTCTATTACCACTCTATTAATATCTGACACCACACACTCTATTACCACTAATATCTGACACCACACTCTATTACCACTAATATCTGACACCACACACTCTATTACCACTAATATCTGACACCACACACTCTATTACCACTAATATCTGACACCACACACTCTATTACCACTAATATCTGACACCACACACTCTATTACCACTAATATCTGACACCACACACTCTATTACCACTAATATCTGACACCACACACTCTATTACCACTAATATCTGACACCACACATTCTATTACCACTAATATCTGACACCACACACTCTATTACCACTAATATCTGACACACATTCTATTACACTCTATTGGCACCACACACACTCTATTACCAATATCTGACACCACACATTCTATTACCACTAATATCTGACACCACACACTCTATTATCACTAATATCTGACACCACACACTCTATTACCACTAATATCTGACACCTATTAAGACACACTCTATTACCACTAATATCTGACACCACACCACACTCTATTACCACTACACTCTATCTGACATGACCACTGGGACAAGACTGGGACTGGGACAAGACTGGGACTGGGACAAGACTGGGGCTGAGGGTGTGACTGGGACAAGACTGGGGACTGGGACAAGACTGGGACAGGACTGGGACACTGGGACAAGACTGGGACAAGACTTGGACTGGGGAAAGACTGGGACTGGGAACTGAGGGTGTGACAAGACTGGGACAAGACTTGACAAGACTAAGGACATGACTGGGACTGGGACAAGACTGGGACAAGACTGGGATTGGGACAAGACTCTGGGACTGGGACAAGATGACTGGGACTGACTGGGGACTGGGACAAGACTGGGACTGGAGGCTGTGACTGGGACTGAGGGTGTGACTGGGACTGAGGGGTGACTGGGACTGGGACTGGGACCAGACTGGGGGTGTGACTGGGGATGGGACTGGGACTGGTGTGACTGGGACAGACTTGGACTGGGGTGTGACTGGGACTGGGGATGGGACCAGACTGGGCTTGACTGGGACTGGGACTGACTGGGATGGGACCAGACTGGGACTGGGGTGGGACTGGGGGTGGGACTGGGGGATGGGACTGGGGATGGGACCAGACTGGGACTGGGGATGGGACTGGGACTGGGACTGGGGGGACTGGGTGATGGGACTGGGACTGGGACTGGGGATGGGACCAGACTGGGGCATGACTGGGACTGGGACTGGGACTGGGTGACTGGGACTGGGACTGGGGATGGGACCAGACTGGGGCCTGACTGGGACTGGGGGTGTGACTGGGACTGGGACTGGGGATGGGACCAGACTGGGACTGGGGTGTGACTGGGACTGGGACTGGGGATGGGACCAGACTGGGACTGGGGGTGTGACTGGGACTGGGACTGGGGATGGGACCAGACTGGGACTGGGGGTGGACTGGGACTGGGGATGGGACCAGACTGGGACTGGGGATGGGACTGGGACTGGGGATGGGACCAGACTGGGACTGGGGGTGGGACTGGGACTGGGACTGGGGATGGGACCAGACTGGGACTGACTGGGACTGGGGGTGGACTGGGACTGGGACTGGGGATGGGACCAGACTGGGACTGGGGGTGGGACTGGGACTGGGACTGGGGATGGGACCAGACTGGGACTGGGGATGGGACTGGGACTGGGGATGGGACCAGACTGGGACTGGGGGTGGGACTGGGACTGGGACTGGGACTGGGGATGGGACCAGACTGGGACTGGGGATGGGACTGGGACTGGGACTGGGGATGGGACAGATGGGACTCTTCAAATGGGACAAGACTGGGACTGGGACTGGGACAAGACTGGGACTGGGACTGGGGATGGGACTGGGGATGGGACTGGGGACTTGGGACTGGGACTGGGACTGGGACTGGGGGACTGGGACTGGGACAAGACTGGGACTGGGGATGGGACTGGGACAAGACTGGGACTGGGGATGGGACTGGGGACCCAGCAGATGAAGCAGCCTGGGACTGCAAGTCTACGTACTCTTCAAATGGGACAAGACTGGGACTGGGACTGGTGGACAAGACTGGGACTGGGACAAGACTGGGACTGGGACAAGACTGGGACTGGAACAAGACTGGGACTGGGACTGGGACTGGGGATGGGTCTGGGGATGGGACTGGGACTGGGGATGGGACCCAGCAGATGAAGCAGCCAAACTACAAGTCTACGTACTCTTCAAATGGGACAAGACTGGGACTGGGACAAGACTGGGACTGGGACTGGGGATGGGGATGGGACCCAGCAGATGAAGCAGCCAAACTACAAGTCTACGTACTCTTCAAATGGGACAAGACTGGGACTGGGACTGGGGACTGGGACTGGGACAAGACTGGGACTGGGACTGGGACAAGACTGGGACTGGGACTGGGACTGGGGACTGGGACTGGGGATGGGACCCAGCAGATGAAGCAGCCAAACTACAAGTCTACGTACTCTTCAAATGCTGGATTTGTTTCATTTTTTATTTTGTGACGAGGCTTTTAAACACACAGACCTGAAACAGCCAATGCAGACACACCCTTCAACTGGAGGCCTGTGATGGGTGATACTGTTAATCAGGGTGATTTTGGAGAACTGAGACATGGCACTGACTTAGATGGGTTAGATTTGACTAATTGATTGAATTCGGATTGGATTTAGGCCTCACAATCAATTGACACTGATCAACTGTGAAAGCAGATGATCTTGGGAACATCTTTAGAATTGCAGCCATTGTTCGGCAAGACTCTTAAATATTCCAAACACACAGATCTGGCAACGCAGACAAACTCTTCGGCTTCTGAAACCTCTGATGGATGGAACCTTACCTGACCGCCGCCAACTTATATGACTGATGACTTATTGATGGAATAAATGTGGACGGAAGGTTGAACTTGAAACATAACGGAAAACTACCAGCGGTAATTCCTGCAAAGGCTTTTTATTAAAATGATGTATTTTTTTTTTAGGTTAGAGATAACAGAACAAAACATTTATAATAACTGCAAGCTCGTGGAAAAGTAGAGGAGGAGTTGAAGGATCTACTTGACTTTACTCTTCGTTGAAAATTGAAACTCTGAACTGAACTGTCTGACAGTACAAATTAATTTAATTTTAAACTTGTCAACTCTTCAGCGATTACTACTTTTAAAAGGGGAGGTCCCAAATGGCACCCTATTCACTATTTTAGTGCACTACTTTGATTATAAGTCTAGTCAAAAGTAGTGCACTGTATAGGGAAGAGTGTGCCGTTTAGAACACGGTCTACAATGGAGTGCTGCTCGCCTGCATTGATCAATGTGTTTGTGCATTTGCATGAAATGTTATACATTTAAGTCTCTGTGGAATAGTTTAAGCGTCAGTATAGATATTAAATGTTTGTAAGATTTTACCCCTGTGTAATTCATGTACTGTGTATAAGTACTTTTCTACATTCCCAGCATGTCTTATATTCATCAGGCATGGTCACCAGTGTTCCTGTATTGGTAAAACAAAATGGAGGACAACATGTCTTGGTCACCAGTGTTCCTGTATTGGTAAAACAAAATGGAGGACAACATGTCTTGGTCACCAGTGTTCCTGTCTTGGTAAAACAAAATGGAGGACAACATGTCTTATATTCATCTGGTATGGTCACCAGTGTTCCTGTCTTGGTAAAACAAAATGGAGGACAACATGTCTTGGTCACCAGTGTTCCTGTATTGGTAAAACAAAATGGAGGACAACATGTCTTGGTCACCAGTGTTCCTGTCTTGGTAAAACAAAATGGAGGACAACATGTCTTATATTCATCAGGTATGGTCACCAGTGTTCCTGTCTTGGTAAAACAAAATGGAGGACAACATGTCTTATATTCATCAGGTATGGTCACCACTGGTCCTGTCTTGGTAAAACAAAATGGAGGACAACATGTCTTGGTCACCAGTGTTCCTGTATTGGTAAAACAAAATGGAGGCCAACATGTCTTGGTCACCAGTGTTCCTGTCTTGGTAAAACAAAATGGAGGACAACATGTCTTGGTCACCAGTGTTCCTGTCTTGGTAAAACAAAATGGAGGACAACATGTCTTATATTCATCAGGTATGGTCACCAGTGTTCCTGTCTTGGTAAAACAAAATGGAGGACAACATGTCTTGGTCACCACTGTTCCTATCTTGGTAAAACAAAATAGAGGACAACATGTCTTATATTTATCTGGTATGGTCACCAGTGGTCCTATCTTGGTAAAACAAAATGGAGGACAACATGTCTTGGTCACCAGTGTTCCTGTCTTGGTAAAACAAAATGGAGGACAACATGTCTTGGTCACCAGTGTTCCTGTCTTGGTAAAACAAAATGGAGGACAACATGTCTTGGTCACCAGTGTTCCTGTCTTGGTAAAACAAAATGGAGGACAACATGTCTTGGTCACCAGTGTTCCTGTATTAGTAAAACAAAATGGAGGACAACATGTCTTACATTTATCTGGTATGGTCACCACTGGTCCTGTCTTGGTAAAACAAAATGGAGGACAACATGTCTTACATTTATCTGGTATGGTCACCACTGGTCCTGTCTTGGTAAAACAAAATGGAGGACAACATGTCTTGGTCACCACTGTTCACTCCAGGAACAGGGTTGGAATTAAAACCTACAGGAGGGTAGCTCTACAGGAACAGGGTTGGAGTCTAAAACCTACAGGAGGGTAGCTCTCCAGGAACAGGGTTGGAGTTAAAACCTACAGGAGGGTAGCTCTCCAGGAACAGGGTTGGAGTCTAAAACCCTACAGGAGGGTAGCACTCCAGGAACAGGGTTGGAGTTAAACCCTACAGGAGGGTTAACTCTCCAGGAACAGGGTTGGAATTAAAACCTACAGGAGGGTAGCTCTCCAGGAACAGGGTTGGAGTCTATAACCCTACAGGAGGGTAGCACTCCAGGAACAGGGTTGGAATTAAAACCTACAGGAGGGTAGCACTCCAGGAACAGGGTTGGAGTCTATAACCCTACAGGAGGGTAGCACTCCAGGAACAGGGTTGGAGTCTATAACCCTACAGGAGGGTAGCACTCCAGGAACAGGGTTGGAGTCTATAACCCTACAGGAGGGTAGCACTCCAGGAACAGGGTTGGAGTCTAAAACCTACAGGAGAATGAGCTGCCGTCACTGGTCCTATTCTGAGTTCACTGTTTATGCATTCCATGTTTATAGGAGATGTTCATGTAGAATAATTATCCTGCTCTGTTTATTAAAACCCTGCGACACTGTACTCCCACCACGTCACAAATGCCACCCTATTCCCTATTATAGTGGTACTACTATAGACCAGAGCCCTATTCCCTTTATAGTGGTACTACTATAGACCAGAGCCCTATTCCCTATATAGTGGTACTACTATAGACCAGAGCCCTATTCCCTATATAGTGGTACTACTATAGACCAGGGCCCTATTCCCTATATAGTGGTACTACTATAGACCAGGGCCCTATTCCCTATATAGTGGTACTACTATAGACCAGAGCCCTATTCCCTATATAGTGGCACTACTATACACCAGAGCCCTATTCCCTATTATAGTGGTACTACTATAGACCAGAGCCCTATTCCCTATATAGTGGTACTACTATAGACCAGAGCCCTATTCCCTATATAGTGGTACTACTATAGACCAGGGCCCTATTCCCTATATAGTGGTACTACTATAGACCAGGGCCCTATTCCCTATATAGTGTACTACTATAGACCAGAGCCCTATTCCCTATATAGTACACTACTATAGACCAGGGCCCTATATCCTATATAGTGGTCCTACTATAGACCAGAGCCCTATTCCCTATATAGTGGTACTACTATAGACCAGAGCCCTATTCCCTATATAGTGGTACTACTATAGACCAGAGCCCTATTCCCTATATAGTACACTACTATAGACCAGGGCCCTATATCCTATATAGTGGTCCTACTATAGACCAGAGCCCTATTCCCTATATAGTGGTACTACTATAGACCAGAGCCCTATTCCCTATATAGTGGTACTACTATAGACCAGAGCCCTATTCCCTATATAGTGGTCCTACTATAGACCAGAACCCTATTCCCTATATAGTGGTACTACTATAGACCAGAGCCCTATTCCCTATATAGTGGTCCTACTATAGACCAGAACCCTATTCCCTATATAGTGGTACAACTATAGACCAGAGCCCTATTCCCTATATAGTGCACTACTATAGACCAGAGCCCTATTCCATATATATAGTGCAATACTATAGACCAGAGCCCTATTCCCTATATAGTACACTACTATAGACCAGAGCCCTATTCCCTATATAGTGGTACTACTATAGACCAGAGCCCTAATCCCTATATATAGTGCAATACTATAGACCAGAGCCCTATTCCCTATATAGTACACTACTATAGAGCAGAGCCCTATTCCCTATATAGTGCACTACTATAGACCAGAGCCCTATTCCCTATATATAGTGCAATACTATAGACCAGAGCCCTATTCCCTATATAGTGGTACTACTATAGACCAGAGCCCTGTTCCCTATATAGTGCACTACTTTTGACCAGGGCCCTATTCCCTATATAGTGCACTACTTTTGACCAGGGCCCTATTCCCTATATAGTGCACTACTTTTGACCAGGGCCCTATTCCCTATATAGTGCACTACTTTTGACCAGGGCCCTATTCCCTATATAGTGGTAATACTATAGACCAGAGTCCTATTCCCTATATAGTGGTACTACTATAGACCAGAGCCCTATTCCCTATATAGTACCCTATATAGTACACTACCTATTCCTATATAGTGGTACTACTATAGACCAGAGCCCTATTCCCTATATAGTGGTACTACTATAGACCAGAGCACTATTCCCTATATAGTGGTACTACTATAGACATTTACATTTACATTTAAGTCATTTAGCAGACGCTCTTATCCAGAGCGACTTACAAATTGGTGCATTCACCTTATGACATCCAGTGGAACAGCCACTTTACAATAGTGCATCTAAATCTTTTAGGGGGTGAGAAGGATTACTTATCCTATCCTAGGTATTCCTTAAAGAGGTGGGGTTTCAGGTGTCTCCGGAAGGTGGTGATTGACTCCGCTGTCCTGGCGTCGTGAGAGAGTTTGTTCCACCATTGGGGGCCAGAGCAGCGAACAGTTTTGACTGGGCTGAGCGGGAACTGTACTTCCTCAGTGGTAGGGAGGCGAGCAGGCCAGAGGTGGATGAACGCAGTGCCCTTGTTTGGGTGTAGGGCCTGATCAGAGCCTGGAGGTACTGAGGTGCCGTTCCCCTCACAGCTCCGTAGGCAAGCACCATGGTCTTGTAGCGGATGCGAGCTTCAACTGGAAGCCAGTGGAGAGAGCGGAGGAGCGGGGTGACGTGAGAGAACTTGGGAAGGTTGAACACCAGACGGGCTGCGGCGTTCTGGATGAGTTGTAGGGGTTTAATGGCACAGGCAGGGAGCCCAGCCAACAGCGAGTTGCAGTAATCCAGACGGGAGATGACAAGTGCCTGGATTAGGACCTGCGCCGCTTCCTGTGTGAGGCAGGGTGGTACTCTGCGGATGTTGTAGAGCATGAACCTACAGGAACGGGCCACCGCCTTGATGTTAGTTGAGAACGACAGGGTGTTGTCCAGGATCACGCCAAGGTTCTTAGCGCTCTGGGAGGAGGACACAATGGAGTTGTCAACCGTGATGGCGAGATCATGGAACGGGCAGTCCTTCCCCGGGAGGAAGAGCAGCTCCGTCTTGCCGAGGTTCAGCTTGAGGTGGTGATCCGTCATCCACACTGATATGTCTGCCAGACATGCAGAGATGCGATTCGCCACCTGGTCATCAGAAGGGGGAAAGGAGAAGATTAATTGTGTGTCGTCTGCATAGCAATGATAGGAGAGACCATGTGAGGTTATGACAGAGCCAAGTGACTTGGTGTATAGCGAGGATAGGAGAGGGCCTAGAACAGAGCCCTGGGGGACACCAGTGGTGAGAGCGCGTGGTGAGGAGACAGATTCTCGCCACGCCACCTGGTAGGAGCGACCTGTCAGGTAGGACGCAATCCAAGCGTGGGCCGCGCCGGAGATGCCCAACTCGGAGAGGGTGGAGAGGAGGATCTGATGGTTCACAGTATCGAAGGCAGCCGATAGGTCTAGAAGGATGAGAGCAGAGGAGAGAGAGTTAGCTTTAGCAGTGCGGAGCGCCTCCGTGATGCAGAGAAGAGCAGTCTCAGTTGAATGACTAGTCTTGAAACCTGACTGATTTGGATCAAGAAGGTCATTCTGAGAGAGATAGCGGTAGAGCTGGCCAAGGACGGCACGTTCAAGAGTTTTGGAGAGAAAAGAAAGAAGGGATACTGGTCTGTAGTTGTTGACATCGGAGGGATCGAGTGTAGATTTTTTCAGAAGGGGTGCAACTCTCGCTCTCTTGAGGACGGAAGGGACGTAGCCAGCGGTCAGGGATGAGTTGATGAGCGAGGTGAGGTAAGGGAGAAGGTCTCCGGAAATGGTCTGGAGAAGAGAGGAGGGGATAGGGTCAAGCGGGCAGGTTGTTGGGCGGCCAGCCGTCACAAGACGCGAGATTTCATCTGGAGAGAGAGGGAGAAAGAGGTCAGAGCACAGGGTAGGGCAGTGTGAGCAGAACCAGCAGTGTCGTTTGACTTAGCAAACGAGGATCTGATGTCGTCGACCTTCTTTTCAAAATGGTTGACGAAGTCATCTGCAGAGAGGGAGGAGGGGGTGAGGAGGATTCAGGAGGGAGGAGAAGGTGGCAAAGAGCTTCCTAGGGTTAGAGGCAGATGCTTGGAATTTAGAGTGGTAGAAAGTGGCTTTAGCAGCAGAGACAGAGGAGGAAAATGTAGAGAGAGGAGGGAGTGAAAGGATGCCAGGTCCGCAGGGAGGCGAGTTTTCCTCCATTTCCGCTCGGCTGCCCGGAGCCCTGTTCTGTGAGCTCGCAATGAGTCGTCGAGCCACGGAGCGGGAGGGGAGGACCGAGCCGGCCTGGAGGATAGGGGACATAGAGAGTCAAAGGATGCAGAAAGGGAGGAGAGGAGGGTTGAGGAGGCAGAATCAGGAGATAGGTTGGAGAAGGTTTGAGCAGAGGGAAGAGAAGATAGGATGGAAGAGGAGAGAGTAGCGGGGGAGAGAGAGCGAAGGTTGACCAGAGCCAAATTTCCTATATAGTGCACTACTTTTGACCAGAGCCCTATTCCCTATATATAGTGCAATACTATAGACCAGAGCCCTATTCCCTATATAGTGCACTACTTTTGACCAGGGCCCTATTCCCTATATAGTGCACTACTTTTGACCAGGGCCCTATTCCTATATAGTGCACTACTTTTGACAAGGGCCCTATTCCCTATATAGTGCACTACTTTTGACCAGGGCCCTATTCCCTATATAGTGGTACTACTTTTGACCAGGGCCCTATTCCCTATATAGTGCACTCCTTTTGACCAGGGCCCTATTCCTATATAGTGCACTACTTTTGACCAGGGCCCTATTCCCTATATAGTGCACTACTATAGACCAGAGTCCTATTCCTATATAGTGGTACTACTATAGACCAGAGCCCTATTCCCTATATAGTGGTACTACTATAGACCAGAGTCCTATTCCTATATAGTGGTACTACTACCAGAAGACTGATGTAGGTTTTCCTCTATCTTTTTACCTGGGCTTTGCTCCTTTTCATATTCATTTTGAAATTGAGCTCAGGTGCATCTTTTTCCATTGATCATCCTTGAGATGTTTCTACAACTTGATTGGAGTGCACCACCTCAATATATTTATACTACAGGTCACCTTCCACCTCAATATATTTACACTGCAGCTCACCTTCCACCTCAATATATTTACACACTGCAGGTCACCCACCATACACCTCAATATATTTACACACTGCAGGTCACCATACACTTCAATATATTTACACACTGCAGGTCATCATACACCTCAATATATTTACACACTGCAGGTCATCATACACCTCAATATATTTACACACTGCAGGTCACCATACACCTCAATATATTTACACACTGCAGGTCATCATACACCTCAATATATTTACACACTGCAGGTCATCATACACCTCAATATATTTACACACTGCAGGTCATCATACACCTCAATATATTTACACACTGCAGGTCATCATACACCTCAATATATTTACACACTGCAGGTCATCATACACCTCAATATATTTACACACTGCAGGTCATCATACGCCTCAATATATTTACACACTGCAGGTCACCATAGACCTCAATACACACTGCAGGTCACCTTCCACCTCAATATATTTACACACTGCAGGTCACCTTCCACCTCAATATATTTACACACTGCAGGTCACCATACACCTCAATATATTTACACACTGCAGGTCACCATACACCGCAATATATTTACACACTGCAGGTCACCATACACCTCAATATATTTACACATTGCAGGTAATCATACACCTCAATATATTTACACACTGCAGGTCACCTTCCACCTCAATATATTTACACACTGCAGGTCACCTTCCACCTCAATATATTTACACACTGCAGGTCACCATACACCTCAATATATTTACACACTGCAGGTCACCATACACCTCAATATATTTACACACTGCAGGTCACCATACACCTCAATATATTTACACACTGCAGGTCACCTTCCACCTCAATATATTTACACACTGCAGGTCACCATACACCTCAATATATTTACACACTGCAGGTCACCATACACCTCAATATATTTACACACTGCAGGTCATCATACACCTCAATATATTTACACACTGCAGGTCATCATACACCTCAATATATTTACACACTGCAGGTCACCATACACCTCAATATATTTACACACTGCAGGTCACCATACACCTCAATATATTTACACACTGCAGGTCATCATACACCTCAATATATTTACACACTGCAGGTCATCATACACCTCAATATATTTACACACTGCAGGTCACCATACACCTCAATATATTTACACACTGCAGGTCATCATACACCTCAATATATTTACACACTGCAGGTCATCATACACCTCAATATATTTACACACTGCAGGTCACCATAGACCTCAATACACACTGCAGGTCATCATACACCTGAATATATTTACACACTGCAGGTCATCATACGCCTCAATATATTTACACACTGCAGGTCACCATAGACCTCAATACACACTGCAGGTCACCTTCCACCTCAATATATTTACACACTGCAGGTCACCTTCCACCTCAATATATTTACACACTGCAGGTCACCATACACCTCAATATATTTACACACTGCAGGTCACCATACACCTCAATATATTTACACACTGCAGGTCACCATACACCTCAATATATTTACACACTGCAGGTCATCATACACCTCAATATATTTACACACTGCAGGTCACCTTCCACCTCAATATATTTACACACTGCAGGTCACCTTCCACCTCAATATATTTACACACTGCAGGTCACCATACACCTCAATATATTTACACACTGCAGGTCACCATACACCTCAATATATTTACACACTGCAGGTCACCATACACCTCAATATATTTACACACTGCAGGTCACCTTCCACCTCAATATATTTACACACTGCAGGTCACCATACACCTCAATATATTTACACACTGCAGGTCACCATACACCTCAATATATTTACACACTGCAGGTCATCATACACCTCAATATATTTACACACTGCAGGTCATCATACACCTCAATATATTTACACACTGCAGGTCACCATACACCTCAATATATTTACACACTGCAGGTCACCATACACCTCAATATATTTACACACTGCAGGTCATCATACACCTCAATATATTTACACACTGCAGGTCATCATACACCTCAATATATTTACACACTGCAGGTCACCATACACCTCAATATATTTACACACTGCAGGTCATCATACACCTCAATATATTTACACACTGCAGGTCATCATACACCTCAATATATTTACACACTGCAGGTCACCTTCCACCTCAATATATTTACACACTGCAGGTCACCCACCTTCCACCTCAATATATTTACACACTGCAGGTCACCATTCCCCTCAATATATTTACACACTGCAGGTCACCATACACCTCAATATATTTACACACTGCAGGTCACCATAGACCTCAATACACACTGCAGGTCACCATACACCTCAATATATTTACACACTGCAGGTCACCTTCCACCTCCATATATTTACACACTGCAGGTCATCATACACCTCAATATATTTACACACTGCAGGTCACTTTTACACACGTAGAGGAAAGAAAAAAGAACAACAAAAATAAATACATTCCCAACATGTGTAACGGATGTGAAACGGCTAGGTTAGTTAGCGGTGCGCTAAATAGTGTTTCAATCGGTTAGGGCCGCGGCTTTTGTGGAGCGATGGGTAACGTGGGTGACTGTTGTTGATGTGTGCAGAAGGTCCCTGGTTCGCGCCCGGGTATGGGCGAGGGGACGGTTTGCAATGTAACAGTATAATTTTAAACCGTCCCTCACCCATACACGGGCGCGAACCAGGGACCTTCTGCACACATCAACAACAGTCACCCACGAAGCATCGTTACCCATCGCTCCACAAAAGCCGCGTCCCTTGCAGAGCAAGGGGAACTACTACTTCAAGGTCTCAGAGCAAGTGACGTAACCGATTGAAACGCTAAATAAAGGTGATCTGGTCTACCTGGTTAAATAAAGGTGATCTGGTCTACCTGGTTAAATAAAGGTGATCCGGTCTACCTGGTTAAATAAAGGTGATCTGGTCTACCTGGTTAAATAAAGGTGATCTGGTCTACCTGGTTAAATAAAGGTGATCCGGTCTACCTGGTTAAATAAAGGTGATCTGGTCTACCTGGTTAAATAAAGGTGATCCGGTCTACCTGGTTAAATAAAGGTGATCTGGTCTACCTGGTTAAATGAAGGTGATCCGGTCTACCTGGTTAAATAAAGGTGATCTGGTCTACCTGGTTAAATAAAGGTGATCCGGTCTACCTGGTTAAATAAAGGTGATCTGGTCTACCTGGTTAAATAAAGGTGATCCGGTCTACCTGGTTAAATAAAGGTGATCTGGTCTACCTGGTTAAATAAAGGTGATCTGGTCTACCTGGTTAAATAAAGGTGATCTGGTCTACCTGGTTAAATAAAGGTGATCCGGTCTACCTGGTTAGATAAATGTGATCTGGTCTACCTGGTTAAATAAAGGTGATCCGGTCTACCTGGTTAAATAAAGGTGATCCGGTCTACCTGGTTAAATGAAGGTGATCTGGTCTACCTGGTTAAATAAAGGTGATCCGGTCTACCTGGTTAAATAAAGGTGATCTGGTCTACCTGGTTAAATAAAGGTGATCCGGTCTACCTGGTTAAATAAAGGTGATCCGGTCTACCTGGTTAAATAAAGGTGATCTGGTCTACCTGGTTAAATAAAGGTGATCCGGTCTACCTGGTTAAATAAAGGTGATCCGGTCTACCTGGTTAAATAAAGGTGATCTGGCATACCTGGTTAAATAAAGGTGATCCGGTCTACCTGGTTAAATAAAGGTGATCCGGTCTACCTGGTTAGATAAATGTGATCTGGTCTACCTGGTTAAATAAAGGTGATCTGGCCTACCTGGTCAAATAAAGGTGATCTGGTCTACCTGGTTAAATAAAGGTGATCTGGTCTACCTGGCTAAATGAAGGTGATTTGGTCTACCTGGTTAAATAAAGGTTATCTGGTCTACCTGGTTAAATAAAGGTGATCTGGTCTACCTGGTTAAATAAAGGTGATCCGGTCTACCTGGTTAAATAAAGGTGATCTGGTCTACCTGGTTAAATAAAGGTGATCTGGTCTACCTGGTTAAATAAAGGTGATCTGGTCTACCTGGTTAAATAAAGGTGATCCGGTCTACCTGGTTAAATAAAGGTGATCTGGTCTACCTGGTTAAATAAAGGTGATCCGGTCTACCTGGTTAAATAAAGGTGATCTGCTCTACCTGGTTAAATAAAGGTGATCTGGTCTACCTGGTTAAATAAAGGTGATCCGGTCTACCTGGTTAAATAAAGGTGATCTGGTCTACCTGGTTAAATAAAGGTGATCTGGTCTACCTGGTTAAATAAAGGTGATCTGGTCTACCTGGTTAAATAAAGGTGATCTGGTCTACTTGGTTAAATAAAGGTGATCCGGTCTACCTGGTTAAATAAAGGTGATCTGGTCTACCTGGTTAAATAAAGGTGATCTGGTCTACCTGGTTAAATAAAGGTAATCTGGTCTACCTGGTTAAATAAAGGTGATCCGGTCTACCTGGTTAAATAAAGGTGATCTGGTCTACCTGGTTAAATAAAGGTGATCTGGTCTACCTGGTTAAATAAAGGTGATCTGGTCTACCTGGTTAAATAAAGGTGGTCTGGTCTACCTGGTTAAATAAAGGTGATCTGGTCTACCTGGTTAAATAAAGGTGATCCGGTCTACCTGGTTAAATAAAGGTGATCTGGTCTACCTGGTTAAATAAAGGTGATCTGGTCTACCTGGTTAAATAAAGGTGATCTGGTCTACCTGGATAAATAAAGGTGATCCGGTCTACCTGGTTAAATAAAGGTGATCTGGTCTACCTGGTTAAATAAAGGTGATCAGGTCTACCTGGTTAAATAAAGGTGATCTGGTCTACCTGGTTAAATAAAGGTGATCCGGTCTACCTGGTTAAATAAAGGTGATCTGGTCTACCTGGTTAAATAAAGGTGATCTGGTCTACCTGGTTAAATAAAGGTGATCTGGTCTACCTGGTTAAATAAAGGTGATCCGGTCTACCTGGTTAAATAAAGGTGATCCGGTCTACCTGGTTAAATAAAGGTGATCCGGTCTACCTGGTTAAATAAAGGTGATCCGGTCTACCTGGTTAAATAAAGGTGATCCGGTCTACCTGGTTAAATAAAGGTGATCTGGTCTACCTGGTTAAATAAAGGTGATCTGGTCTACCTGGTTAAATAAAGGTGATCTGGTCTACCTGGTTAAATAAAGGTGATCTGGTCTACCTGGTTAAATAAAGGTGATCCGGTCTACCTGGTTAGATAAATGTGATCTGGTCTACCTGGTTAAATAAAGGTGATCCGGTCTACCTGGTTAAATAAAGGTGATCCGGTCTACCTGGTTAAATAAAGGTGATCTGGTCTACCTGGATAAATAAAGGTGATCTGGTCTACCTGGTTAAATAAAGGTGATCTGGTCTACCTGGTTAAATAAAGGTGATCTGGTCTACCTGGTTAAATAAAGGTGATCCGGTCTACCTGGTTAAATAAAGGTGATCTGGTCTACCTGGTTAAATAAAGGTGATCCGGTCTACCCGGTTAAATAAAGGTGATCTGGTCTACCTGGTTAAATAAAGGTGATCTGGTCTACCTGGTTAAATAAAGGTGATCCGGTCTACCTGGTTAAATAAATGTGATCTGGTCTACCTGGTTAAATAAAGGTGATCCGGTCTACCTGGTTAAATAAAGGTGATCTGGTCTACCTGGTTAAATAAAGGTGATCTGGTCTACCTGGTTAAATAAAGGTGATCTGGTCTACCTGGTTAAATAAAGGTGATCTGGTCTACCTGGTTAAATAAAGGTGATCTGGTCTACCTGGTTAAATAAAGGTGATCTGGTCTACCTGGTTAAATAAAGGTGATCTGGTCTACCTGGTTAAATAAAGGTGATCTGGCATACCTGGTTAAATAAAGGTGATCTGGTCTACCTGGTTAAATAAAGGTGATCTGGTCTACCTGGTTAAATAAAGGTGATCCGGTCTACCTGGTTAAATAAAGGTGATCTGGTCTACCTGGTTAAATAAAGGTGATCTGGTCTACCTGGTTAAATAAAGGTGATCTGGTCTACCTGGTTAAATAAAGGTGATCTGGTCTACCTGGTTAAATAAAGGTGATCCGGTCTACCTGGTTAGATAAATGTGATCTGGTCTACCTGGTTAAATAAAGGTGATCCGGTCTACCTGGTTAAATAAAGGTGATCCGGTGTACCTGGTTAAATAAAGGTGAACTGGTCTACCCGGTTAAATAAAGGTGATCTGGTCTACCTGGTTATATAAAGGTGATCCGGTCTACCTGGTTATATAAAGGTGAACTGGTCTACCCGGTTAAATAAAGGTGATCTGGCCTACCTGGTTATATAAAGGTGAACTGGTCTACCTGGTTAAATAAAGGTGATCTGGTCTACCTGGTTAAATAAAGGTGATCTGGTCTACCTGGTTAAATAAAGGTGATCTGGTCTACCTGGTTAAATAAAGGTGATCTGGTCTACCTGGTTAAATAAAGGTGATCCGGTCTACCTGGTTAGATAAATGTGATCTGGTCTACCTGGTTAAATAAAGGTGATCCGGTCTACCTGGTTAAATAAAGGTGATCCGGTCTACCTGGTTAAATAAAGGTGAACTGGTCTACCCGGTTAAATAAAGGTGATCTGGTCTACCTGGTTATATAAAGGTGATCCGGTCTACCTGGTTATATAAAGGTGAACTGGTCTACCCGGTTAAATAAAGGTGATCTGGCCTACCTGGTTATATAAAGGTGAACTGGTCTACCTGGTTAAATAAAGGTGATCTGGTCTACCTGGTTATATAAAGGTGATCTGGTCTACCTGGTTAAATAAAGGTGATCTGGCCTACCTGGTTAAATAAAGGTGATCTGGTCTACCTGGTTAAATAAAGGTGATCTGGTCTACCTGGTTATATAAAGGTGATCTGGTCTACCTGGTTAAATAAAGGTGATCCGGTCTACCTGGTTAAATAAAGGTGATCTGGTCTACCTGGTTATATAAAGGTGATCTGGTCTACCTGGTTAAATAAAGGTGATCTGGTCTACCTGGTTAAATAAAGGTGATCTGGTCTACCTGGTTTAAATAAAGGTGATCTGGTCTACCTGGTTGAATAAAGGTGATCTGGTCTACCTGGTTAAATAAAGGTGATCTGGTCTACCTGGTTAAATAAAGGTGATCTGGTCTACCTGGTTAAATAAAGGTGATCTGTTCTACCTGGTTAAATAAATGTGATCTGGTCTACCTGGTTAAATAAAGGTGATCTGGTCTACCTGGTTAAATAAAGGTGATCTGGTCTACCTGGTTAAATAAAGGTGATCTGGTCTACCTGGTTAAATAAAGGTGGTCTGGTCTACCTGGTTAAATAAAGGTGATCTGTTCTACCTGGTTAAATAAAGGTGATCTGTTCTACCTGGTTAAATAAAGGTGGTCTGGTCTACCTGGTTAAATAAAGGTGATCTGGTCTACCTGGTTAAATAAAGGTGATCTGGTCTACCTGGTTAAATAAAGGTGATCTGGTCTACCTGGTTAAATAAAGGTGATCTGGTCTACCTGGTTTAAATAAAGGTGATCTGGTCTACCTGGTTGAATAAAGGTGATCTGGTCTACCTGGTTAAATAAAGGTGATCTGGTCTACCTGGTTAAATAAAGGTGATCTGGTCTACCTGGTTAAATAAAGGTGATCTGTTCTACCTGGTTAAATAAAGGTGATCTGGTCTACCTGGTTAAATAAAGGTGATCTGGTCTACCTGGTTAAATAAAGGTGATCTGGTCTACCTGGTTAAATAAAGGTGATCTGGTCTACCTGGTTAAATAAAGGTGGTCTGGTCTACCTGGTTAAATAAAGGTGATCTGTTCTACCTGGTTAAATAAATGTGATCTGTTCTACCTGGTTAAATAAAGGTGGTCTGGTCTACCTGGTTAAATAAAGGTGATCTGGTCTACCTGGTTAGATAAAGGTGATCTGGTCTACCTGGTTAAATAAAGGTGGTCTGGTCTACCTGGTTAAATAAAGGTGATCTGGTCTACCTGGTTAAATAAAGGTGGTCTGGTCTACCTGGTTAAATAAAGGTGATCTGGTCTACCTGGTTAAATAAAGGTGATCTGGTCTACCTGGTTAAATAAAGGTGATCTGGTCTACCTGGTTAAATAAAGGTGATCTGGTCTACCTGGTTAAATAAAGGTGATCTGGTCTACCTGGTTAAATAAAGGTGATCTGGTCTACCTGGTTAAATAAAGGTGATCCGGTCTACCTGGTTAAATAATAATAATAATAATAATATAAATAAAGGTGATCTGGTCTACCTGGTTAAATAAAGGTGATCTGGTCTACCTGGTTAAATAAAGGTGATCCGGTCTACCTGGTTAAATAAAGGTGATCTGGTCTACCTGGTTAAATAAAGGTGATCTGGTCTACCTGGTTAAATAAAGGTGATCTGGTCTACCTGGTTAAATAAAGGTGATCTGGTCTACTTGGTTAAATAAAGGTGATCCGGTCTACCTGGTTAAATAAAGGTGATCTGGTCTACCTGGTTAAATAAAGGTGATCTGGTCTACCTGGTTAAATAAAGGTAATCTGGTCTACCTGGTTAAATAAAGGTGATCCGGTCTACCTGGTTAAATAAAGGTGATCTGGTCTACCTGGTTAAATAAAGGTGATCTGGTCTACCTGGTTAAATAAAGGTGATCTGGTCTACCTGGTTAAATAAAGGTGGTCTGGTCTACCTGGTTAAATAAAGGTGATCTGGTCTACCTGGTTAAATAAAGGTGATCCGGTCTACCTGGTTAAATAAAGGTGATCTGGTCTACCTGGTTAAATAAAGGTGATCTGGTCTACCTGGTTAAATAAAGGTGATCTGGTCTACCTGGATAAATAAAGGTGATCCGGTCTACCTGGTTAAATAAAGGTGATCTGGTCTACCTGGTTAAATAAAGGTGATCAGGTCTACCTGGTTAAATAAAGGTGATCTGGTCTACCTGGTTAAATAAAGGTGATCCGGTCTACCTGGTTAAATAAAGGTGATCTGGTCTACCTGGTTAAATAAAGGTGATCTGGTCTACCTGGTTAAATAAAGGTGATCTGGTCTACCTGGTTAAATAAAGGTGATCCGGTCTACCTGGTTAAATAAAGGTGATCCGGTCTACCTGGTTAAATAAAGGTGATCCGGTCTACCTGGTTAAATAAAGGTGATCCGGTCTACCTGGTTAAATAAAGGTGATCCGGTCTACCTGGTTAAATAAAGGTGATCCGGTCTACCTGGTTAAATAAAGGTGATCCGGTCTACCTGGTTAAATAAAGGTGATCTGGTCTACCTGGTTAAATAAAGGTGATCTGGTCTACCTGGTTAAATAAAGGTGATCCGGTCTACCTGGTTAGATAAATGTGATCTGGTCTACCTGGTTAAATAAAGGTGATCCGGTCTACCTGGTTAAATAAAGGTGATCCGGTCTACCTGGTTAAATAAAGGTGATCTGGTCTACCTGGATAAATAAAGGTGATCTGGTCTACCTGGTTAAATAAAGGTGATCTGGTCTACCTGGTTAAATAAAGGTGATCTGGTCTACCTGGTTAAATAAAGGTGATCCGGTCTACCTGGTTAAATAAAGGTGATCTGGTCTACCTGGTTAAATAAAGGTGATCCGGTCTACCCGGTTAAATAAAGGTGATCTGGTCTACCTGGTTAAATAAAGGTGATCTGGTCTACCTGGTTAAATAAAGGTGATCCGGTCTACCTGGTTAAATAAATGTGATCTGGTCTACCTGGTTAAATAAAGGTGATCCGGTCTACCTGGTTAAATAAAGGTGATCTGGTCTACCTGGTTAAATAAAGGTGATCTGGTCTACCTGGTTAAATAAAGGTGATCTGGTCTACCTGGTTAAATAAAGGTGATCTGGTCTACCTGGTTAAATAAAGGTGATCTGGTCTACCTGGTTAAATAAAGGTGATCTGGTCTACCTGGTTAAATAAAGGTGATCTGGTCTACCTGGTTAAATAAAGGTGATCTGGCATACCTGGTTAAATAAAGGTGATCTGGTCTACCTGGTTAAATAAAGGTGATCTGGTCTACCTGGTTAAATAAAGGTGATCCGGTCTACCTGGTTAAATAAAGGTGATCTGGTCTACCTGGTTAAATAAAGGTGATCTGGTCTACCTGGTTAAATAAAGGTGATCTGGTCTACCTGGTTAAATAAAGGTGATCTGGTCTACCTGGTTAAATAAAGGTGATCCGGTCTACCTGGTTAGATAAATGTGATCTGGTCTACCTGGTTAAATAAAGGTGATCCGGTCTACCTGGTTAAATAAAGGTGATCCGGTGTACCTGGTTAAATAAAGGTGAACTGGTCTACCCGGTTAAATAAAGGTGATCTGGTCTACCTGGTTATATAAAGGTGATCCGGTCTACCTGGTTATATAAAGGTGAACTGGTCTACCCGGTTAAATAAAGGTGATCTGGCCTACCTGGTTATATAAAGGTGAACTGGTCTACCTGGTTAAATAAAGGTGATCTGGTCTACCTGGTTAAATAAAGGTGATCTGGTCTACCTGGTTAAATAAAGGTGATCTGGTCTACCTGGTTAAATAAAGGTGATCTGGTCTACCTGGTTAAATAAAGGTGATCTGTTCTACCTGGTTAAATAAATGTGATCTGGTCTACCTGGTTAAATAAAGGTGATCTGGTCTACCTGGTTAAATAAAGGTGATCTGGTCTACCTGGTTAAATAAAGGTGATCTGGTCTACCTGGTTAAATAAAGGTGGTCTGGTCTACCTGGTTAAATAAAGGTGATCTGTTCTACCTGGTTAAATAAAGGTGATCTGTTCTACCTGGTTAAATAAAGGTGGTCTGGTCTACCTGGTTAAATAAAGGTGATCTGGTCTACCTGGTTAAATAAAGGTGATCTGGTCTACCTGGTTAAATAAAGGTGATCTGGTCTACCTGGTTAAATAAAGGTGATCTGGTCTACCTGGTTTAAATAAAGGTGATCTGGTCTACCTGGTTGAATAAAGGTGATCTGGTCTACCTGGTTAAATAAAGGTGATCTGGTCTACCTGGTTAAATAAAGGTGATCTGGTCTACCTGGTTAAATAAAGGTGATCTGTTCTACCTGGTTAAATAAAGGTGATCTGGTCTACCTGGTTAAATAAAGGTGATCTGGTCTACCTGGTTAAATAAAGGTGATCTGGTCTACCTGGTTAAATAAAGGTGATCTGGTCTACCTGGTTAAATAAAGGTGGTCTGGTCTACCTGGTTAAATAAAGGTGATCTGTTCTACCTGGTTAAATAAATGTGATCTGTTCTACCTGGTTAAATAAAGGTGGTCTGGTCTACCTGGTTAAATAAAGGTGATCTGGTCTACCTGGTTAGATAAAGGTGATCTGGTCTACCTGGTTAAATAAAGGTGGTCTGGTCTACCTGGTTAAATAAAGGTGATCTGGTCTACCTGGTTAAATAAAGGTGGTCTGGTCTACCTGGTTAAATAAAGGTGATCTGGTCTACCTGGTTAAATAAAGGTGATCTGGTCTACCTGGTTAAATAAAGGTGATCTGGTCTACCTGGTTAAATAAAGGTGATCTGGTCTACCTGGTTAAATAAAGGTGATCTGGTCTACCTGGTTAAATAAAGGTGATCTGGTCTACCTGGTTAAATAAAGGTGATCTGGTCTACCTGGTTAAATAAAGGTGATCTGGTCTACCTGGTTAAATAAAGGTGATCTGGTCTACCTGGTTAAATAAAGGTGATCTGGTCTACCTGGTGAAATAAAGGTGATCTGATCTACCTGGTTAAATAAAGGTGATCTGGCCTACCTGGTTAAATAAAGGTGATCTGGTCTACCTGGTTAAATAAAGGTGATCTGGCCTACCTGGTTAAATAAAGGTGATCTGGTCTACCTGGTTAAATAAAGGTGATCTGGTCTACCTGGTTAAATAAAGGTGATCTGGCCTACCTGGTTAAATAAAGGTGATCTGGTCTACCTGGTTAAATAAAGGTGATCTAGTCTACCTGGTTAAATAAAGGTGATCTGGTCTACCTGGTTAAATAAAGGTGATCTGGTCTACCTGGTTAAATAAAGGTGATCTAGTCTACCTGGTTAAATAAAGGTGATCTGGTCTACCTGGTTAAATAAAGGTGATCTGGTCTACCTGGTTAAATAAAGGTGATCTGGTCTACCTGGTTAAATAAAGGTGATCTGGTCTACCTGGTTAAATAAAGGTGATCTGGTCTACCTGGTTAAATAAAGGTGATCTGGTCTACCTGGTTAAATAAAGGTGATCTGGTCTACCTGGTTAAATAAAGGTGATCTGGTCTACCTGGTTAAATAAAGGTGATCCGGTCTACCTGGTTAAATAAAGGTGATCTGGTCTACCCGGTTAAATAAAGGTGATCTGGTCTACCTGGTTAAATAAAGGTGATCCGGTCTACCTGGTTAAATAAAGGTGATCTGGTCTACCCGGTTATATAAAGGTGATCTGGTCTACCTGGTTAAATAAAGGTGATCTGGTCTACCTGGTTAAATAAAGGTGATCTGGTCTACCTGGTTAAATAAAGGTGATCTGGTCTACCTGGTTAAATAAAGGTGATCTGGTCTACCTGGTTAAATAAAGGTGATCTGGTCTACCTGGTTAAATAAAGGTGATCTGGTCTACCTGGTTAAATAAAGGTGATCTGGTCTACCTGGTTAAATAAAGGTGATCTGGTCTACCTGGTTAAATAAAGGTGATCCGGTCTACCTGGTTAAATAAAGGTGATCCGGTGTACCTGGTTAAATAAAGGTGAACTGGTCTACCCGGTTAAATAAAGGTGATCTGGTCTACCTGGTTATATAAAGGTGATCCGGTCTACCTGGTTATATAAAGGTGAACTGGTCTACCCGGTTAAATAAAGGTGATCTGGCCTACCTGGTTATATAAAGGTGAACTGGTCTACCTGGTTAAATAAAGGTGATCTGGTCTACCTGGTTAAATAAAGGTGATCTGGTCTACCTGGTTAAATAAAGGTGATCCGGTCTACCTGGTTAAATAAAGGTGATCTGGTCTACCTGGTTAAATAAAGGTGATCTGGTCTACCTGGTTAAATAAAGGTGATCTGGTCTACCTGGTTAAATAAAGGTGATCTGGTCTACCTGGTTAAATAAAGGTGATCCGGTCTACCTGGTTAAATAAAGGTGATCTGGTCTACCTGGTTAAATAAAGGTGATCTGGTCTACCTGGTTAAATAAAGGTGATCCGGTCTACCTGGTTAAATAAAGGTGATCTGGTCTACCCGGTTAAATAAAGGTGATCTGGTCTACCTGGTTAAATAAAGGTGATCCGGTCTACCTGGTTAAATAAAGGTGATCTGGTCTACCCGGTTATATAAAGGTGATCTGGTCTACCTGGTTAAATAAAGGTGATCTGGTCTACCTGGTTAAATAAAGGTGATCTGGTCTACCTGGTTAAATAAAGGTGATCTGGTCTACCTGGTTAAATAAAGGTGATCTGGTCTACCTGGTTAAATAAAGGTGATCTGGTCTACCTGGTTAAATAAAGGTGATCTGGTCTACCTGGTTAAATAAAGGTGATCTGGTCTACCTGGTTAAATAAAGGTGATCTGGTCTACCTGGTTGAATAAAGGTGATCCGGTCTACCTGGTTAAATAAAGGTGATCCGGTGTACCTGGTTAAATAAAGGTGAACTGGTCTACCCGGTTAAATAAAGGTGATCTGGTCTACCTGGTTATATAAAGGTGATCCGGTCTACCTGGTTATATAAAGGTGAACTGGTCTACCCGGTTAAATAAAGGTGATCTGGCCTACCTGGTTATATAAAGGTGAACTGGTCTACCTGGTTAAATAAAGGTGATCTGGTCTACCTGGTTAAATAAAGGTGATCTGGTCTACCTGGTTAAATAAAGGTGATCTGGTCTACCTGGTTAAATAAAGGTGATCTGGTCTACCTGGTTAAATAAAGGTGATCCGGTCTACCTGGTTAGATAAATGTGATCTGGTCTACCTGGTTAAATAAAGGTGATCCGGTCTACCTGGTTAAATAAAGGTGATCCGGTCTACCTGGTTAAATAAAGGTGAACTGGTCTACCCGGTTAAATAAAGGTGATCTGGTCTACCTGGTTATATAAAGGTGATCCGGTCTACCTGGTTATATAAAGGTGAACTGGTCTACCCGGTTAAATAAAGGTGATCTGGCCTACCTGGTTATATAAAGGTGAACTGGTCTACCTGGTTAAATAAAGGTGATCTGGTCTACCTGGTTATATAAAGGTGATCTGGTCTACCTGGTTAAATAAAGGTGATCTGGCCTACCTGGTTAAATAAAGGTGATCTGGTCTACCTGGTTAAATAAAGGTGATCTGGTCTACCTGGTTATATAAAGGTGATCTGGTCTACCTGGTTAAATAAAGGTGATCCGGTCTACCTGGTTAAATAAAGGTGATCTGGTCTACCTGGTTATATAAAGGTGATCTGGTCTACCTGGTTAAATAAAGGTGATCTGGTCTACCTGGTTAAATAAAGGTGATCTGGTCTACCTGGTTTAAATAAAGGTGATCTGGTCTACCTGGTTGAATAAAGGTGATCTGGTCTACCTGGTTAAATAAAGGTGATCTGGTCTACCTGGTTAAATAAAGGTGATCTGGTCTACCTGGTTAAATAAAGGTGATCTGTTCTACCTGGTTAAATAAATGTGATCTGGTCTACCTGGTTAAATAAAGGTGATCTGGTCTACCTGGTTAAATAAAGGTGATCTGGTCTACCTGGTTAAATAAAGGTGATCTGGTCTACCTGGTTAAATAAAGGTGGTCTGGTCTACCTGGTTAAATAAAGGTGATCTGTTCTACCTGGTTAAATAAAGGTGATCTGTTATACCTGGTTAAATAAAGGTGGTCTGGTCTACCTGGTTAAATAAAGGTGATCTGGTCTACCTGGTTAAATAAAGGTGATCTGGTCTACCTGGTTAAATAAAGGTGATCTGGTCTACCTGGTTAAATAAAGGTGATCTGGTCTACCTGGTTTAAATAAAGGTGATCTGGTCTACCTGGTTGAATAAAGGTGATCTGGTCTACCTGGTTAAATAAAGGTGATCTGGTCTACCTGGTTAAATAAAGGTGATCTGGTCTACCTGGTTAAATAAAGGTGATCTGTTCTACCTGGTTAAATAAAGGTGATCTGGTCTACCTGGTTAAATAAAGGTGATCTGGTCTACCTGGTTAAATAAAGGTGATCTGCTCTACCTGGTTAAATAAAGGTGGTCTGGTCTACCTGGTTAAATAAAGGTGATCTGTTCTACCTGGTTAAATAAATGTGATCTGTTCTACCTGGTTAAATAAAGGTGGTCTGGTCTACCTGGTTAAATAAAGGTGATCTGGTCTACCTGGTTAAATAAAGGTGATCTGGTCTACCTGGTTAAATAAAGGTGATCTGGTCTACCTGGTTAAATAAAGGTAATCTGGTCTACCTGGTTAAATAAAGGTGATCTGGTCTACCTGGTTAAATAAAGGTGATCTGGTCTACCTGGTTAAATAAAGGTGATCTGGTCTACCTGGTTAAATAAAGGTGATCTGGTCTACCTGGTTAAATAAAGGTGATCTGGTCTACCTGGTTAAATAAAGGTGATCTGGTCTACCTGGTTAAATAAAGGTGATCTGGTCTACCTGGTTAAATAAAGGTGGTCTGGTCTACCTGGTTAAATAAAGGTGATCTGGTCTACCTGGTTAAATAAAGGTGATCTGGTCTACCTGGTTAAATAAAGGTGATCTGGTCTACCTGGTTAAATAAAGGTGATCTGGTCTACCTGGTTAAATAAAGGTGATCTGGTCTACCTGGTTAAATAAAGGTGATCTGGTCTACCTGGTTAAATAAAGGTGATCTGGTCTACCTGGTTAAATAAAGGTGATCTGGTCTACCTGGTTAAATAAAGGTGATCTGGTCTACCTGGTTAAATAAAGGTGGTCTGGTCTACCTGGTTAAATAAAGGTGATCTGGTCTACCTGGTTAAATAAAGGTGGTCTGGTCTACCTGGTTAAATAAAGGTGATCTGGTCTACCTGGTTAAATAAAGGTGATCTGGTCTACCTGGTTAAATAAAGGTGATCTGGTCTACCTGGTTAAATAAAGGTGATCTGGTCTACCTGGTTAAATAAAGGTGATCTGGTCTACCTGGTTAAATAAAGGTGATCTGGTCTACCTGGTTAAATAAAGGTGATCTGGTCTACCTGGTTAAATAAAGGTGATCTGGTCTACCTGGTTAAATAAAGGTGATCTGGTCTACCTGGTTAAATAAAGGTGATCTGGTCTACCTGGTGAAATAAAGGTGATCTTATCTACCTGGTTAAATAAAGGTGATCTGGCCTACCTGGTTAAATAAAGGTGATCTGGTCTACCTGGTTAAATAAAGGTGATCTGGCCTACCTGGTTAAATAAAGGTGATCTGGTCTACCTGGTTAAATAAAGGTGATCTGGTCTACCTGGTTAAATAAAGGTGATCTGGCCTACCTGGTTAAATAAAGGTGATCTGGTCTACCTGGTTAAATAAAGGTGATCTAGTCTACCTGGTTAAATAAAGGTGATCTGGTCTACCTGGTTAAATAAAGGTGATCTGGTCTACCTGGTTAAATAAAGGTGATCTGGTCTACCTGGTTAAATAAAGGTGATCTGGTCTACCTGGTTAAATAAAGGTGATCTGGTCTACCTGGTTAAATAAAGGTGATCTGGTCTACCTGGTTAAATAAAGGTGATCTGGTCTACCTGGTTAAATAAAGGTGATCTGGTCTACCTGGTTAAATAAAGGTGATCCGGTCTACCTGGTTAAATAAAGGTGATCTGGTCTACCTGGTTAAATAAAGGTGATCTGGTCTACCTGGTTAAATAAAGGTGATCCGGTCTACCTGGTTAAATAAAGGTGATCTGGTCTACCGGTTAAATAAAGGTGATCTGGTCTACCCGGTTAAATAAAGGTGATCCGGTCTACCTGGTTAAATAAAGGTGATCCGGTCTACCCGGTTATATAAAGGTGATCTGGTCTACCCGGTTAAATAAAGGTGATCTGGTCTACCTGGTTAAATAAAGGTGATCTGGTCTACCTGGTTAAATAAAGGTGATCTGGTCTACCCGGTTAAATAAAGGTGATCTGGTCTACCTGGTTAAATAAAGGTGATCTGGTCTACCTGGTTAAATAAAGGTGATCTGGTCTACCTGGTTAAATAAAGGTGATCTGGTCTACCTGGTTAAATAAAGGTGATCTGGTCTACCTGGTTAAATAAAGGTGATCTGGTCTACCTGGTTAAATAAAGGTGATCTGGTCTACCTGGTTAAATAAAGGTGATCTGATCTACCTGATTAAATAAAGGTGATCTAGTCTACCTGGTTAAATAAAGGTGATCTAGTCTACCTGGTTAAATAAAGGTGATCTAGTCTACCTGGTTAAATAAAGGTGATCTGGTCTACCTGGTTAAATAAAGGTGATCTGGTCTACCTGGTTAAATAAAGGTGATCTGGTCTACCTGGTTAAATAAAGGTGATCTGGTCTACCTGGTTTAAATAAAGGTGATCTGTTCTACCTGGTTAAATAAAGGTGATCTGGTCTACCTGGTTAAATAAAGGTGATCTAGTCTACCTGGTTAAATAAAGGTGATCTAGTCTACCTGGTTAAATAAAGGTGATCTGGTCTACCTGGTTAAATAAAGGTGATCTGGTCTACCTGGCTAAATAAAGGTGATCTGGTCTACCTGGTTAAATAAAGGTGATCTGGTCTACCTGGTTAAATAAAGGTGATCTGGTCTACCTGGTTAAATAAAGGTGATCTGGTCTACCTGGTTAAATAAAGGTGATCTGGTCTACCTGGTTAAATAAAGGTGATCTGGTCTACCTGGTTAAATAAAGGTGATCCGGTCTACCTGGTTAAATAAAGGTGATCTGGTCTACCTGGTTAAATAAAGGTGATCTGGTCTACCTGGTTAAATAAAGGTGATCCGGTCTACCTGGTTAAATAAAGGTGATCTGGTCTACCTGGTTAGATCAAGGTGATCTGGTCTACCTGGTTAAATAAAGGTGATCTGGTCTACATGGTTAAATAAAGGTGATCTGGTCTACCTGGTTAGATAAAGGTGATCTGGTCTACCTGGTTAAATAAAGGTGATCTGGTCTACATGGTTAAATAAAGGTGATCTGGTCTACCTGGTTAAATAAATGTGATCTGGTCTACCTGGTTAAATAAAGGTGATCTGGTCTACCTGGTTAAATAAAGGTGATCCGGTCTACCTGGTTAAATAAAGGTGATCTGGTCTACCTGGTTAGATCAAGGTGATCTGGTCTACCTGGTTAAATAAAGGTGATCTGGTCTACATGGTTAAATAAAGGTGATCTGGTCTACCTGGTTAGATAAAGGTGATCTGGTCTACCTGGTTAAATAAAGGTGATCTGGTCTACATGGTTAAATAAAGGTGATCTGGTCTACCTGGTTAGATAAAGGTGATCTGGTCTACCTGGTTAAATAAAGGTGATCTGGTCTACCTGGTTAGATAAAGGTGATCTGGTCTACCTGGTTAAATAAAGGTGATCTGGTCTACCTGGTTAAATAAAGGTGATCTGGTCTACATGGTTAAATAAAGGTGATCTGGTCTACCTGGTTAGATAAAGGTGATCTGGTCTACCTGGTTAAATAAAGGTGATCTGGTCTACCTGGTTAGATAAAGGTGATCTGGTCTACCTGGTTAAATAAAGGTGATCTGGTCTACCTGGTTAAATAAAGGTGATCCGGTCTACCTGGTTAAATAAAGGTGATCTGGTCTACCTGGTTAAATAAAGGTGATCTGGTCTACCTGGTTAAATAAAGGTGATCTGGTCTACCTGGTTAAATAAAGGTGATCTGGTCTACCTGGCTAAATAAAGGTGATCTGGTCTACCTGGTTAAATAAAGATGATCTGGTCTACCTGGTTAAATAAAGGTGATCTGGTCTACCTGGTTAAATAAAGGTGATCCGGTCTACCTGGTTAAATAAAGGTGATCTGGTCTACCTGGTTAAATAAAGGTGATCTGGTCTACCTGGTTAAATAAAGGTGATCCGGTCTACCTGGTTAAATAAAGGTGATCTGGTCTACCTGGTTAGATCAAGGTGATCCGGTCTACCTGGTTAAATAAAGGTGATCTGGTCTACATGGTTAAATAAAGGTGATCTGGTCTACCTGGTTAGATAAAGGTGATCTGGTCTACCTGGTTAAATAAAGGTGATCTGGTCTACATGGTTAAATAAAGGTGATCTGGTCTACCTGGTTAAATAAATGTGATCTGGTCTACCTGGTTAAATAAAGGTGATCTGGTCTACCTGGTTAAATAAAGGTGATCCGGTCTACCTGGTTAAATAAAGGTGATCTGGTCTACCTGGTTAGATCAAGGTGATCTGGTCTACCTGGTTAAATAAAGGTGATCTGGTCTACATGGTTAAATAAAGGTGATCTGGTCTACCTGGTTAGATAAAGGTGATCTGGTCTACCTGGTTAAATAAAGGTGATCTGGTCTACATGGTTAAATAAAGGTGATCTGGTCTACCTGGTTAGATAAAGGTGATCTGGTCTACCTGGTTAAATAAAGGTGATCTGGTCTACCTGGTTAGATAAAGGTGATCTGGTCTACCTGGTTAAATAAAGGTGATCTGGTCTACCTGGTTAAATAAAGGTGATCTGGTCTACATGGTTAAATAAAGGTGATCTGGTCTACCTGGTTAGATAAAGGTGATCTGGTCTACCTGGTTAAATATAAAGGTGATCTGGTCTACCTGGTTAGATAAAGGTGATCTGGTCTACCTGGTTAAATAAAGGTGATCTGGTCTACCTGGTTAAATAAAGGTGATCTGGTCTACATGGTTAAATAAAGGTGATCTGGTCTACCTGGTTAGATAAAGGTGATCTGGTCTACCTGGTTAAATAAAGGTGATCTGGTCTACCTGGTTAAATAAAGGTGATCTGGTCTACCTGGTTAAATAAAGGTGATCCGGTCTACCTGGTTAAATAAAGGTGATCTGGTCTACATGGTTAAATAAAGGTGATCTGGTCTACCTGGTTAAATAAATGTGATCTGGTCTACCTGGTTAAATAAAGGTGATCTGGTCTACCTGGTTAAATAAAGGTGATCCGGTCTACCTGGTTAAATAAAGGTGATCTGGTCTACCTGGTTAGATCAAGGTGATCTGGTCTACCTGGTTAAATAAAGGTGATCTGGTCTACATGGTTAAATAAAGGTGATCTGGTCTACCTGGTTAGATAAAGGTGATCTGGTCTACCTGGTTAAATAAAGGTGATCTGGTCTACATGGTTAAATAAAGGTGATCTGGTCTACCTGGTTAGATAAAGGTGATCTGGTCTACCTGGTTAAATAAAGGTGATCTGGTCTACCTGGTTAGATAAAGGTGATCTGGTCTACCTGGTTAAATAAAGGTGATCTGGTCTACCTGGTTAAATAAAGGTGATCTGGTCTACATGGTTAAATAAAGGTGATCTGGTCTACCTGGTTAGATAAAGGTGATCTGGTCTACCTGGTTAAATAAAGGTGATCTGGTCTACCTGGTTAGATAAAGGTGATCTGGTCTACCTGGTTAAATAAAGGTGATCTGGTCTACATGGTTAAATAAAGGTGATCTGGTCTACCTGGTTAGATAAAGGTGATCTGGTCTACCTGGTTAAATAAAGGTGATCTGGTCTACCTGGTTAGATAAAGGTGATCTGGTCTACCTGGTTAAATAAAGGTGATCTGGTCTACCTGGTTAAATAAAGGTGATCTGGTCTACATGGTTAAATAAAGGTGATCTGGTCTACCTGGTTAGATAAAGGTGATCTGGTCTACCTGGTTAAATAAAGGTGATCTGGTCTACCTGGTTAGATAAAGGTGATCTGGTCTACCTGGTTAAATAAAGGTGAAATACATTTTAAAAAAAAATAATAATAATACATCCAGTGTGATTTCAACATATTTTTGTCAAATTAACAAATGATTGTGTTTTGTTGATTTTATATAACAACATTCCAACATCGTTTTTAGCATGATCTATTCAATTATGGCTTAATTCCACTATTTGTATTAGTTTTCGTCACCATCAATTACATACTTTTATTTTGAAGGCCGGCTAATCCTTACTGTGGCTAGCTTCACATAGATCGGACCGACCACCGTTAATCAAATAATCTTATATTTTATATGATGACACCCAGCTAGATAGTTAGCTAGCCTACTATAGGTACTGAAACAGATTAGGTCATTTTGCTATATTTGGGGGGGCATTGATTGTATCCATCAGCTAGCTAGCTTTTTTTAATGACCAGCGCTGTCCAGAGCCTGGGGAAGGGCAGGTCCAGAGCTTCGGGAAGGCCAGGTCCAGAGCTTGGGGAAGGGCAGGTCCAGAGCTTGGGGGTCCAGAGCTTGGAGAAGGGCAGGTCCAGAGCCTGGGGAAGGGCAGGTCCAGAGCTTGGAGAAGGGCAGGTCCAGAGCTTGGGAAAGGGCAGGTCCAGAGCATGGAGAAGGGCAGGTCCAGAGCTTGGAGAAGGGCAGGTCCAGAGCTTGGAGAAGGGCAGGTCCAGAGCTTGGGGGTCCAGAGCTTGGAGAAGGGCAGGTCCAGAGCTTGGAGAAGGGCAGGTCCAGAGCTTGGGGAAGGGCAGGTCCAGAGCTTGGACAAGGGCAGGTCCAGAGCTTGGGGAAGGGCAGGTCCAGAGCTTGGGGAAGGGCAGGTCCAGAGCTTGGAGAAGGGCAGGTCCAGAGCTTGAGGAAGGGCAGGTCCAGAGCTTGGGGAAGGGCAGGTCCAGAGCTTGGGGAAGGGCAGGTCCAGAGCTTGGAGAAGGTCAGGTCCAGAGCTTGGGGAAGGGAAGGTCCAGAGCTTGGGGAAGGGCAGGTCCAGAGCCGTGATTGGGAGTCCCATAGGGCGGTGCACAATTTGCCCAGCGTCGTCTGGATTTTTCCGGGGTAGGCCGTCATTGAGACTAGGGGGCAGTATTGTCATTTTGGAAAAATAACGTTCCCGTAGTAAACGGGATATTTTGTCAGGACAAGATGCTAGAATATGCATATAATTGACAGCTTGGGATAGAAAACACTCTAAAGTTTCCAAAACTGTAAAAATATTGTCTGTGAGTACAACATAACTGATATTGCAGGCGAAAGCCTGAGAAAAATCCAATCCGGAAGTGCCTCATCTTTTGAAAGCTCTGCGTTCCAATGCGTCCCTATTGAGCAGTGAATAGGCTATCAACCAGATTACTTTTTATCCGTATTCCCGATGGTGTCTACAGCATTGTGACGTAGTTTTACGCATTTATGTTGAAGAATACCCGTAAGTGGCTACATTGCGCAAGTGGTCACCTGATGGCTCCCAGAGTGATTCTCGCGCAAAATACAGAGGTAGCCATTATTCCAACCGGTCCTACTGAAAAACCACTTGTCGGTGGATATACAGTATTATCGAATAGATATTTGAAAAACACCTTGATGATTGATTATAAACAACGTTTGCCATGTTTCTGTCGATATTATGGAGCGTGACTGCAATTTCCGAGTGATTTCTCAGCCAAATGTGAAGAACAAACGGAGCTATTTCGCCTACAAAAATAATATTTTGGGAAAAAAGGAACATTGGCTATTTAGCTGGGAGTCTCGTGAGTGAAAACATCCGAAGCTCATCAAAGGTAAACAATTTAATTTGATTGCTTTTCTGATTTCCGTGACCAAGTTACCTGCTGCTAGCTGGACAAAATGCTATGCTAGGCTATCGATAAACTTACACAAATGCTTGTCTAGCTTTGGCTGTAAAGCATATTTTGACAATCTGACATGACAGGGTGATTAACAAAAGTCTCAATATATTTCACTTGTGATTTTCATGAATAGGAATACTTTCCAGGAATATTTATGTCCGTTGCGTCATGCTAATTAGTGTCAGTCGATGATTACGCTCCCGCACGCGGGATGGGGAGTCACTGGAGGTTTTAACTGACTTGCCTAATTAAATAAATGTTAAATAAACCTAATAAAAAGAAGAAGAATACATTATACAATGATAGATGACTCCATGGCATTGTAAACATGGAGTAACTGTCATGGCAACCAGTAGCAGTACCGGTGGCAGAGGCCTAGATTTGGTTCTGGTTGCTGTGACAACAACCCCGTTATTTGACCTGTTCTGTTTTGTTGTTGTTGTTTTTTGTTTTGTTTTTTTTTTGGGGGGCACTTGATCTAAGAGACAGAGTTGGGGGGGGCACTTGATCTAAGAGACAGAGTTGGGGGGGACACTTGATCTAAGAGACAGAGTTGGGGGGACACTTGATCTAAGAGACAGAGTTGGGGGGCACTTGATCTAAGAGACAGAGTTGGGGGGGACACTTGATCTAAGAGACAGAGTTGGGGGGACACTTGATCTAAGAGACAGAGTTGGGAGGGGGACACTTGATCTAAGAGACAGAGTTGGGGGGGACACTTGATCTAAGAGACAGAGTTGGGGGGGCACTTGATCTAAGAGACAGAGTTGGGGGGGACACTTGATCTAAGAGACAGAGTTGGGGGGGACACTTGATCTAAGAGACAGAGTTGGGGGGGACACTTGATCTAAGAGACAGAGTTGGGAGGGGGACACTTGATCTAAGAGACAGAGTTGGGGGACACTTGATCTAAGAGACAGAGTTGGGGGGGGCACTTGATCTAAGAGACAGAGTTGGGGGGGACACTTGATCTAAGAGACAGAGTTGGGGGGGGACACTTGATCTAAGAGACAGAGTTGGGGGGGACACTTGATCTAAGAGACAGAGTTGGGGGAGGGACACTTGATCTAAGAGACAGAGTTGGGGGACACACTTGATCTAAGAGACAGAGTTGGGGGGACACTTGATCTAAGAGACAGAGTTGGGGGGGGACACTTGATCTAAGAGACAGAGTTGGGGGGGACACTTGATCTAAGAGACAGAGTTGGGAGGGGGACACTTGATCTAAGAGACAGAGTTGGGGGACACTTGATCTAAGAGACAGAGTTGGAGGGGACACTTGATCTAAGAGACAGAGTTGGGGGGCACTTGATCTAAGAGACAGAGTTGGGGGACACTTGATCTAAGAGACAGAGTTGGAGGGGGACACTTGATCTAAGAGACAGAGTTGGGGGGCACTTGATCTAAGAGACAGAGTTGGGGGGACACTTGATCTAAGAGACAGAGTTGGGGGGCACTTGATCTAAGAGACAGAGTTGGGGGGACACTTGATCTAAGAGACAGAGTTGGGGGACTTGATCTAAGAGACAGAGTTGGGGGCACTTGATCTAAGAGACAGAGTTGGGGGCACTTGATCTAAGAGACAGAGTTGGGGGCACTTGATCTAAGAGACAGAGTTGGGGGGGGCACTTGATCTAAGAGACAGAGTTGGGGGCACTTGATCTAAGAGACAGAGTTGGGGGGCACTTGATCTAAGAGACAGAGTTGTTTTTTGGGGGACACTTGATCTAAGAGACAGAGTTGGGGGCACTTGATCTAAGAGACAGAGTTGGGGGGGGCACTTGATCTAAGAGACAGAGTTGGGGGCACTTGATCTAAGAGACAGAGTTGGGGGGACACTTGATCTAAGAGACAGGGTTGGGGGCACTTGATCTAAGAGACAGAGTTGTTTTTTGGGGGACACTTGATCTAAGAGACAGAGTTGGGGTGAGAAACATTTGATCTAAGAGACAGAGTTGTTTTTTTGGGGGACACTTGATCTAAGAGACAGAGTTGTTTTTTGGGGGGACACTTGATCTAAGAGACAGAGTTGGGGGGGGGGGACACTTGATCTAAGAGACAGAGTTGGGGGACACTTGATCTAAGAGACAGAGTTGGGGGGCACTTGATCTAAGAGACAGAGTTGGGGGGGACACTTGATCTAAGAGACAGAGTTGGAGGGGGACACTTGATCTAAGAGACAGAGTTGGGGGCACTTGATCTAAGAGACAGAGTTGGGGGACACTTGATCTAAGAGACAGAGTTGGGGGGCACTTGATCTAAGAGACAGAGTTGGGGGACACTTGATCTAAGAGACAGAGTTGGGGGGACACTTGATCTAAGAGACAGAGTTGGGGGACACTTGATCTAAGAGACAGAGTTGGGGGCACTTGATCTAAGAGACAGAGTTGGGGGGCACTTGATCTAAGAGACAGAGTTGGGGGGGGCACTTGATCTAAGAGACAGAGTTGGGGGGACACTTGATCTAAGAGACAGAGTTGGGGGGGCACTTGATCTAAGAGACAGAGTTGTTTTTGGGGGGGACACTTGATCTAAGAGACAGAGTTGGGGGGGCACTTGATCTAAGAGACAGAGTTGGGGGGCACTTGATCTAAGAGACAGAGTTGGGGGGGCACTTGATCTAAGAGACAGAGTTGGGGGGGGACACTTGATCTAAGAGACAGGGTTGGGGGCACTTGATCTAAGAGACAGAGTTGTTTTTTGGGGGACACTTGATCTAAGAGACAGAGTTGGGGGTGAGAAACATTTGATCTAAGAGACAGAGTTGTTTTTTTGGGGGGACACTTGATCTAAGAGACAGAGTTGTTTTTTGGGGGACACTTGATCTAAGAGACAGAGTTGGGGGGTGAGAAACATTTGATCTAAGAGACAGAGTTGTTTTTTTTTTTTTTGGGGGACACTTGATGTAGCTCAGTTGATAGAGCATGGCGCTTGTAACGCCAGGGTAGTGGGTTCGATTCCCGGGACCACCCATACGTAGAATGTATGCACACATGACTGTAAGTCGCTTTGATAAAAGCGTCTGCTAAATGGCATATATTATTATTATATTATTATTATTATTATCTAAGAGACAGAGTTGGGGGGTGAGAAACATTTGATCTAAGAGACAGAGTTGGGGGGGTGAGAAACATTTGATCTAAGAGACAGGAGTTGCATGTCATACAGAAAGTGTCAGACCTCACAACGAAACCAACACTACACACTCACTACTTCTCAGTCTAACCAAGGGGAGAATAAAGGACACGTTGAATCAGACGGAGGACCAACAAGGGGATTTCAGTGAAAGCTTTATTTCTTTATTTATGGAAACCAAAGCATCTTTTGAACTCAAGACTCAGAGGTTCAGAGGCCGGGACGCGTGGCGCAGACAAAGGCAGACTTGTTGGAGCAGAATGTGTCGTTCCACAGCTTGTCATTCTGGGAGTTAGTGTGAACACAGTTCTCCGGATAGAGACCAACTCCATTATTGGGCTCACCTGAAGACCAGCTCGTGTAGACCACCTTGGAGCCGTCCGTCCACATCCATCTCCCTTCCTTGTGGAGGTCACTCAGCCCGATCCAGGTGTAGCTCTCAGCAGGGTCGAAGCTCTTGATCAGGTTTTTCACGAAGCTGAATTCCCCTTTGTTGTTCACAGAGGCCAGATCGGCTCCCAGGGACACGCAGTAGGACTCTGCATCGGCCCAGTCCAGCTGAGAGGCGACGTACCTGAAGCACCGGTGTTGTAGCTTGACCAGTCCTGGGGACAGTCGGTATAATGAGGCTCTGAAAGCTCCCCTCCTGGTCAGACACGGGAGTGCAGTGTAGAGCACCAACAGCCAGGCTGAGAAGACAGAGGAAGCGGAGGGGAACAGACTGTTTACCAGTCTGATGGCCTGGCTGTTTACCAGTCTGATGGCCTGGCTGTTTACCAGTCTGATGGCCTGGCTGTTTATCAGTCTGATGGCTTGGCTGTTTACCAGTCTGATGGCCTGGATGTTTATCATTCTGTTTACCAGTCTGATGGCCTGGATGTTTATCAGTCTGATGGCCTGGCTGTTTACCAGGCCTGGCTGTTTATCAGTCTGATGGCCTGGATGTTTATCAGTCTGATGGCCTGGCTGTTTATCAGTCTGATGGCCTGGCTGTTTATCAGTCTGATGGCCTGTCTGTTTACCAGTCTGATTGCCTGACTGTTTATCAGTCTGATGGCCTGGCTGTTTATCAGTCTGATGGCCTGGCTGTTTATCAGTCTGATGGCCTGGCTGTTTATCAGTCTGATGGCCTGGCTGTTTATCAGTCTGATGGCTTGGCTGTTTACCAGTCTGATGGCCTGGCTGTTTACCAGTCTGATGGCTTGGCTGTTTACCAGTCTGATGGCCTGGCTGTTTATCAGTCTGATGGCCTGGCTGTTTACCAGTCTGATGGCCTGGCTGTTTACCAGTCTGATGGCCTGGCTGTTTACCAGTCTGATGGCCTGGCTGTTTATCAGTCTGATGGCCTGGCTGTTTACCAGTCTGATGGCCTGACTGTTTATCAGTCTGATGGCCTGGCTGTTTACCAGTCTGATGGCCTGTCTGTTTACGAGTCTGATGGCCTGGCTGTTTACCAGTCTGATGGCCTGGCTGTTTACCAGTCTGATGGCCTGGCTGTTTACCAGTCTGATGGCCTGGCTGTTTACCAGTCTGATATCCTGTCTCACCCAAACAGACAACGGCATTAGTTCAGTTTCTATCCAGATAGTGACACTCTGCTGCTCAGCTTTTTCCAACATGACCTGTGTTGCTGTGATGCCTGGTTCCCAGCACTTAGAGGCATCTAATTCTCCTCCGGTCCTCTTTAGTGATGTTAACGAGCCACTTGAGACCCTGGAGCTTTCTAACAGCGGCTGTGATCCAAAACGGCAGCCTATTCCCTTTTATAGTGCACTAGTGTTGTCCATGCTCTGATGAAACGTAGTGCACTATATAGGGTGACATTTGGGAGCAGCCAGCTGGATAACTCTAACAGCCTGCTGGGAGATGCTGCCACTCTAACAGATCTAACAGGGTGAACCCACAGCCAGGATCTGGTCAGTCAGCTGGATAGATGGTCTTACAGAATGAAACATGGTCTTCAGCCAGCAGATCTAACATGAACCCACAGCCAGGTTCTGGTCAGCCAGCTGGATAGATCTAACAGGGTGAACCCACAGCCAGGTTCTGGTCAGTCTAGGTCTATACAGATGGTTCCTAATGACTGACTGATGCTGGGTTACGATGGTCAGCCTGGGTCTATAGAGATGGTTCTGTCACTAAACACTATAGCTAACACGTTTGGGTAAATGGCTCAAGGTTTTCTTTGCGTGACCTGTCTTTGTCTGCTCCCTCTGAGATTGTTTCTTCGTCTTTATTCTTCAGAGAGGGATCATCAGTGAACCTGAACCATCCTTCTCCCTGCTCTAAAACTCTCACCCTGATTATTGTGTTGTGTGAAGTATTGATTACAATATATCTAGAAGGTATCAATGTCTTAGGAACAGACCCTGTTGGTAATGGACCTTGTCTGTAATGATCGGTTTAGCCGCCTAGCGCCCAGCGCCGATTTCCCAGAGCCCACTTCCAAAACACGCAGACAATACTTTATGTTTTAATGGCTTTCCTATTTTTATAAAACGCATTTATTTTCTTTGTCTGCGTTACCTAGGAACAGAACAGCCGTGAATGGAAATACCCGACGTCGTTCTCCCTAAGTTCTCTACCTCACTGTTGTGTTGTCTGAAGTGTTGATTACAGGGATGTTGAGATGGGTTGCAACATAGAGATGTATACGTCTAGATCAGGGATCAACTAGAATCAGCCCAGGGAAGTGTTGATGACAGGATGTTGAGATGGTTGCAACATAGAGATTATACGTTAGATCAGGGATCAACTAGAATCAGCCCAGGGAAGTGTTGATGACAGGATGTTGAGATGGTTGCAACATAGAGATTAGATCAGGGATGATTGATTTTTCTTGAGCTCATAAAAAAAAAACATAATTACAAATAATTTGAAGACTGCAAAGAAACAACAATCATTTCAAAACTTTCTTAAAAAATGTTTATACAATCACGTGTCTCTCTATTATCAGTGGGAATACTTAGGAACAGATTTAAAACATTTAAAATGACTAGGAACGGATTTCCTGGTGTTTTTATAACAATTAAAATTATCAACAAACATTATTGTGATGGGCGCTGTTGGGGATGGGCCCTGTTGGGGATGGGCCCTGTTGGGGATGGACCCTGTTGGGGATGGGCCCTGTTGGGTATGGGCCCTGTTGGGGATGGGCCCTGTTGGGGATGGACCCTGTTGGGGAAGGACCCTGTTGGGGATGGGCCCTGTTGGGGAAGGACCCTGTTGGGGATGGGCCCTGTTGGGGAAGGACCCTGTTGGGGATGAAAACCTGTTGGGGAAGGACCCTGTTGGGGATGGACCCTGTTGGGGAAGGACCCTGTTGGGGATGGGCCCTGTTGGGGAAGGACCCTGTTGGGGATGGGCCCTGTTGGGGAAGGACCCTGTTGGGGATGGGCCCTGTTGGGGATGGGCCCTGTTGGGGATGGGCCCTGTTGGGGATGGACCCTGTTGGGGAAGGACCCTGTTGGGGATGGGCCCTGTTGGGGAAGGACCCTGTTGGGGATGGGCCCTGTTGGGGATGGACCCTGTTGGGGATGGGCCCTGTTGGGGATGGGCCCTGTTGGGGATGGGCCCTGTTGGGGATGGACCCTGTTGGGTATTGGCCCTGTTGGGTATTGGCCCTGTTGGGATGGGTCCTGTTGGGAAGGACCCTGGTGGGGATGGGTCCTGTTGGGAAGGGTCCTGTTGGGAAGGACCCTGTTGGGTATTGGCCCTGTTGGGATGGGCGTGTTGTATTATATTGTATTTTGTTGTGTTGTATTGTGTTGTATTATATTGTATTGTGTTGTATTATATTGTATTGTGTTGTATTGTGTTGTATTATATTGTATTGTGTTGTATTATATTGTGTTGTATTGTATTGTATTATGTTGTGTTGTATTGTATTGTGTTGTATTATATTGTATTGTGTTGTATTATATTGTATTGTGTTGTACTGTGTTGTACTATATTGTGTTGTATTGTATTGTATTTTGCTGTGTTGTACTGTACTGTATTGTATTGTGTTGTGTTGTATTGTATTATATTGTATTGTGTTGTATTGTGTTGTGTTGTATTGTGTTGTATTGTGTTTGTGTTGTGTTGTATTTGTATTGTATTGTATTGTATTGTGTTGTGTTGTATTGTGTTATATTGTGTTGTATTGTGTTGTATTGTGTTGTATTGTATTGTATTGTATTGTGTTGTTGTATTGTGTTATATTGTGTTGTATTGTGTTGTGTTGTATTGCATTTGTGTGTTATATTGTGTTGTGTTGTGTTGTATTGTGTTGTGTTGTATTGTGTTGTGTTGTATTGTGTTGTATTGTATTGTGTTGTATTGTGTTGTATTGTGTTGTATTGTGTTGTGTTGTATTGTGTTGTATTGTGTTGTATTGTGTTGTGTTGTATTGTGTTGTGTTGTATTGTGTTGTGTTGTATTGTGTTGTGTTGTGTTGTGTTGTGTTGTGTTGTATTGTGTTGTGTTGTGTTGTGTTGTATTGTATTGTGTTGTGTTGTGTTGTGTTGTGTTGTATTGTGTTGTATTGTGTTGTATTGTGTTGTATTGTGTTGTATTGTGTTGTGTTGTGTTGTGTTGTGTTGTATTGTGTTATATTGTGTTGTATTGTGTTGTATTGTGTTGTGTTGTATTGTGTTGTATTGTGTTGTATTGTGTTGTGTTGTATTGTATTGTGTTGTATTATATTGTATTGTGTTGTATTATATTGTATTGTGTTGTATTATATTGTATTGTGTTGTATTGTGTTGTATTATATTGTGTTGTATTGTATTGTATTTTGTTGTGTTGTATTGTATTGTGTTGTATTATATTGTATTGTGTTGTATTATATTGTATTGTGTTGTACTGTGTTGTACTATATTGTGTTGTATTGTATTGTATTTTGCTGTGTTGTACTGTACTGTATTGTATTGTGTTGTATTGTATTGTATTGTATTGTGTTGTATTGTGTTGTATTGTGTTGTATTGCGTTGTATTGTGTTGTATTGTGTTGTATTGTGTTGTGTTGTATTGCGTTGTATTGTGTTGTATTGTGTTGTATTGTGTTGTATTGCGTTGTATTGTGTTGTATTGTATTGTGTTGTATTGTGTTGTATTATATTGTGTTGTGTTGTGTTGTATTGTGTTGTGTTGTGTTGTGTTGTGGTGTGGTGTGTATTGTATTGTGTGGTGTGTATTGTATTGTATTGTATTGTGTGGTGTGGTGTGTATTGTATTGTGTGGTGTGGTGTGTATTGTATTGTGTGGTGTGGTGTGTATTGTATTGTATTGTGTGGTGTGTATTGTATTGTATTGTGTGGTGTGGTGTGTATTATATTGTGTGGTGTGGTGTGGTGTGGTGTGTATTGTATTGTGTGGTGTGGTGTGGTGTGTATTATATTGTGTTGTGTTGTATTGTGTGGTGTGGGTTGTATTGTATTGTGTGGTGTGGTGTGGTGTGTATTGTATTGTGTGGTGTGTATTGTATGGTGTGGTGTGGTGTGGTGTGTATTGTATTGTGTGGTGTGGTGTGGTGTGTATTGTATTGTGTGGTGTGGTGTGGTGTGGTGTGGTGTGTATTGTATTGTGTGGTGTAGTGTGTATTGTGTGGTGTGGTGTGGTGTGTATTGTATGGTGTGGTGTGGTGTGGTGTGTATTGTATTGTGTGGTGTGGTGTGGTGTGTATTGTATGGTGTGGTGTGGTGTGTATTGTATTGTGTGGTGTGGTGTGGTGTGGTGTATTGTATGGTGTGGTGTGGTGTGGTGTGTATTGTATTGTATTGTGGTGTTGTGTGTTGTGTTGTGGTGTGGTGTGGTGTGTATTGTATTGTATTGTGGTGTTGTGTGTTGTGTTGTGGTGTGGTGTGGTGTGGTGTGTATTGTATTGTATTGTGTGGTGTGGTGTGGTGTGTATTGTATGGTGTGGTGTGGTGTGGTGTGTATTGTATGGTGTGGTGTGGTGTGGTGTGTATTGTATTGTGGTGTTGTGTGTGTGGTGTGGTGTGGTGTGTATTGTATGGTGTGGTGTGGTGTGGTGTGTATTGTATGGTGTGGTGTGGTGTGTATTGTATGGTGTGGTGTGGTGTGGTGTGTATTGTATGGTGTGGTGTGGTGTGTATTGTATGGTGTGGTGTGGTGTATATTGTATGGTGTGGTGTGGTGTGGTGTGTATTGTATGGTGTGGTGTGGTGTGTATTGTATGGTGTGGTGTGGTGTGTATTGTGTGGTGTGGTGTGGTGTGGTGTGTATTGTATTGTGTGGTGTGTATTGTATTGTATTGTATTGTATTGTGTGGTGTGGTGTGTATTATATTGTGTTGTGTTGTATTGTGTGGTGTGTGTTGTATTGTGTTGTGTTGTGTTGTGTGGTGTGGTGTGTATTGTATTGTGTGGTGTGTATTGTATTGTGTGGTGTGGTGTGGTGTGTATTGTATTGTGTGGTGTGTATTGTATTGTATTGTGTGGTGTGGTGTGTATTGTATTGTGTGGTGTGGTGTGGTGTGGTGTGGTGTGGTGTGTATTGTATTGTATTGTGTGGTGTGGTGTGGTGTGGTGTGTATTGTATTGTATTGTGTGGTGTGGTGTGTATTGTATTGTGTGGTGTGGTGTGGTGTGGTGTGTATTGTATTGTATTGTGGTGTGGTGTGGTGTGTATTGTGTGGTGTGGTGTGGTGTGGTGTGTATTGTATGGTGTGGTGTGGTGTGGTGTGTATTGTATGGTGTGGTGTGGTGTGGTGTGTATTGTATTGTGTGGTGTGGTGTGGTGTGTATTGTATTGTGTGGTGTGGTGTGTATTGTATTGTGTGGTGTGGTGTGTGTGTGTATTGTATGGTGTGGTGTGGTGTGGTGTGTATTGTATTGTGTGGTGTGGTGTGGTGTGTATTGTATTGTGTGGTGTGGTGTGGTGTGTATTGTATGGTGTGGTGTGGTGTGTATTGTATTGTGTGGTGTGGTGTGTATTGTATTGTATTGTATTGTGGTGTTGTGTGTTGTGGTGTGGTGTGGTGTGGTGTGTATTGTATTGTATTGTGGTGTTGTGTGTTGTGTTGTGGTGTGGTGTGGTGTGTATTGTATTGTATTGTGGTGTGGTGTGGTGTGTATTGTATGGTGTGGTGTGGTGTGGTGTGGTGTGTATTATATTGTGGTGTGTGTGTTGTGGTGTGGTGTGTATTGTATTGTATTGTGTGGTGTGGTGTGGTGTGTATTGTATGGTGTGGTGTGGTGTGTATTGTGTGGTGTGGTGTGGTGTGTATTGTATGGTGTGGTGTGGTGTGGTGTGTATTGTATGGTGTGGTGTGGTGTGGTGTGTATTGTATGGTGTGGTGTGGTGTGTATTGTATGGTGTGGTGTGGTGTGTATTGTATGGTGTGGTGTGGTGTGGTGTGTATTGTATTGTGTGGTGTGGTGTGGTGTGTATTGTATGGTGTGGTGTGGTGTGTATTGTATGGTGTGGTGTGGTGTGTATTGTATGGTGTGGTGTGGTGTGGTGTGTATTGTATGGTGTGGTGTGGTGTGGTGTGTATTGTATGGTGTGGTGTGGTGTATTGTATTGTATTGTATTGTATTGTATTGTATTGTATTGTATTGTTGTGTGTGTGGTGTGGTGTGGTGTGTATTGTATTGTATTGTGGTGTTGTGTGTTGTGTTGTGTTGTGGTGTGGTGTGTATTGTATTGTATTGTGTGGTGTGGTGTGTATTGTATGGTGTGGTGTGGTGTGTATTGTATGGTATGGTGTGGTGTGTATTGTATTGTATTGTGGTGTTGTGTGTTGTGTTGTGGTGTGGTGTGTATTGTATTGTGTTCATGTGGTGTGTTGTATTGTATTGTATTGTATTGTGTTCATGTATTGTATTGTATTGTATTGTATTGTATTGTATTGTATTGTATTGTGTTCATGTGGTGTATTGTATTGTATTGTATTGTATTGTATTGTGTTCATGTGTTATATGTACTACTGGTTATATGAACACGCTGACAACTTCCTCCTGACCTCTTGCCAGGTTCACCTCGTAAAAAGAGGTGTGTAACCTCTTCCTCCTGACCTCTTGCCAGGTTCACCTCGTAAAAAGAGGTTTGTAACCTCCGGGGTCTTTTTCAAGGTTAAATAAAGGTCAACTTAAAAAGTAATATTCAGTAGGTAGGCCGTTTCCCACACATCCTCACTGTAGCTTTGCGTGACGTATTGATTACAACATGTCTAAATGATCTGGTGACCAATTCCCTGGGAAAGGACCCCCTGTTGGGTAATGGCTTTCAGAGCTTTGAGAGTAAAATGGGTTCTACACACGTCCATCTGTATTCCCGCGTTTGTCACCCTTATCAGTCAGGTACCTTCATATCACCCTTATCAGTCAGGTACCTTCATATCACCCTTATCAGTCAGGTACCTTCATATCACCCTTATCAGTCAGGTACCTTCATATCACCCTTATCAGTCAGGTACCTTCATGTCACCCTTATCAGTCAGGTACCTTCATATCACCCTTATCAGTCAGGTACCTTCATATCACCCTTATCAGTCAGGTACCTTCATATCAACCTTATCACCCTTATCAGTCAGGTACCTTCATATCACCCTTATCAGTCAGGTACCTTCATGTCACCCTTATCAGTCAGGTACCTTCATATCATCCTTATCAGTCAGGTACCTTCATATCACCCTTATCAGTCAGGTACCTTCATGTCACCCTTATCAGTCAGGTACCTTCATGTCACCCTTATCAGTCAGGTACCTTCATATCACCCTTATCAGTCAGGTACCTTCATATCACCCTTATCAGTCAGGTACCTTCATATCACCCTTATCAGTCAGGTACCTTCATATCACCCTTATCAGTCAGGTACCTTCATATCACCCTTATCAGTCAGGTACCTTCATATCACCCTTATCAGTCAGGTACCTTCATATCACCCTTATCACCCTTATCAGTCAGGTACCTTCATGTCACCCTTATCAGTCAGGTACCTTCATGGCACCCTTATCAGTCAGGTACCTTCATATCACCCTTATCAGTCAGGTACCTTCATATCACCCTTATCAGTCAGGTACCTTCATATCACCCTTATCAGTCAGGTACCTTCATGTCACCCTTATCAGTCAGGTACCTTCATATCACCCTTATCAGTCAGGTACCTTCATATCACCGTTATCAGTCAGGTACCTTCATATCACCCTTATCACCCTTATCAGTCAGGTACCTTCATATCACCCATATCAGTCAGGTACCTTCATATCACCCTTATCAGTCAGGTACCTTCATATCACCCTTATCAGTCAGGTACCTTCATATCACCCTTATCAGTCAGGTACCTTCATATCACCCTTATCAGTCAGGTACCTTCATATCACCCTTATCAGTCAGGTACCTTCATATCACCCTTATCACCCTTATCAGTCAGGTACTTTCATATCACCCTTATCAGTCAGGTACCTTCATATCACCCTTATCAGTCAGGTACCTTCATATCACCCTTATCAGTCAGGTACCTTCATATCACCCTTATCGCCCTTATCAGTCAGGTACCTTCATGTCACCCTCATCAGTCAGGTACCTTCATGTCACCCTTATCAGTCAGGTACCTTCTTATCACCCTTATCAGTCAGGTACCTTCATATCACCCTTATCAGTCAGGTACCTTCATATCACCCTTATCAGTCAGGTACCTTCATATCACCCTTATCAGTCAGGTACCTTCATATCACCCTTATCACCCTTATCAGTCAGGTACCTTCATGTCACCCTTATCAGTCAGGTACCTTCATATCACCCTTATCAGTCAGGTACCTTCATATCACCCTTATCAGTCAGGTACCTTCATGTCACCCTTATCAGTCAGGTACCTTCATGTCACCCTTATCAGTCAGGTACCTTCATATCACCCTTATCAGTCAGGTACCTTCATGTCACCCTTATCAGTCAGGTACCTTCATATCACCCTTATCAGTCAGGTACCTTCATATCACCCTTATCAGTCAGGTACCTTCATATCACCCTTATCAGTCAGGTACCTTCATATCATCCTTATCAGTCAGGTACCTTCATATCACCCTTATCACCCTTATCACCCTTATCAGTCAGGTACCTTCATATCACCCTTATCACCCTTATCACCCTTATCACCCTTATCACCCTTATCCGTCAGGTACCTTCATATCACCCTTAACACCCTTATCACCCTTATCAGTCAGGTACCTTCATATCACCCTTATCACCCTTATCAGTCAGGTACCTTCATATCACCCTTATCACCCTTATCAGTCAGGTACCTTCATATCACCCTTATCACCCTTATCAGTCAGGTACCTTCATATCACCCTTATCACCCTTATCAGTCAGGTACCTTCATATCACCCTTATCACCCTTATCAGTCAGGTACCTTCATATCACCCTTATCACCCTTATCAGTCAGGTACCTTCATATCACCCTTATCACCCTTATCAGTCAGGTACCTTCATATCACCCATATCAGTCAGGTACCTTCATATCACCCTTATCACCCTTATCAGTCAGGTACCTTCATATCACCCTTATCAGTCAGGTACCTTCATGTCACCCTTATCACCCTTATCAGTCAGGTACCTTCATGTCACCCTTATCAGTCAGGTACCTTCATATCACCCTTATCAGTCAGGTACCTTCATATCACCCTTATCATCCTTATCAGTCAGGTACCTTCATATCACCCTTATCATCCTTATCAGTCAGGTACCTTCATATCACCCTTATCAGTCAGGTACCTTCATATCACCCTTATCACCCTTATCAGTCAGGTACCTTCATATCACCCTTATCACCCTTATCAGTCAGGTACCTTCATATCACCCTTATCACCCTTATCAGTCAGGTACCTTCATATCACCCTTATCAGTCAGGTACCTTCATATCACCCTTATCACCCTTATCAGTCAGGTACCTTCATATCACCCTTATCACCCTTATCAGTCAGGTACCTTCATATCACCCTTATCACCCTTATCAGTCAGGTACCTTCATATCACCCTTATCACCCTTATCAGTCAGGTACCTTCATATCACCCTTATCACCCTTATCAGTCAGGTACCTTCATATCACCCTTATCAGTCAGGTACCTTCATATCACCCTTATCACCCTTATCAGTCAGGTACCTTCATATCACCCTTATCAGTCAGGTACCTTCATATCACCCTTATCACCCTTATCAGTCAGGTACCTTCATATCACCCTTATCACCCTTATCAGTCAGGTACCTTCATATCACCCTTATCACCCTTATCAGTCAGGTACCTTCATATCACCCTTATCAGTCAGGTACCTTCATATCACCCTTATCACCCTTATCAGTCAGGTACCTTCATATCACCCTTATCAGTCAGGTACCTTCATGTCACCCTTATCACCCTTATCAGTCAGGTACCTTCATATCACCCTTATCAGTCAGGTACCTTCATATCACCCTTATCAGTCAGGTACCTTCATATCACCCTTATCAGTCAGGTACCTTCATATCACCCTTATCAGTCAGGTACCTTCATATCACCCTTATCACCCTTATCAGTCAGGTACCTTCATGTCACCCTTATCAGTCAGGTACCTTCATATCACCCTTATCACCCTTATCAGTCAGGTACCTTCATATCACCCTTATCAGTCAGGTACCTTCATATCACCCTTATCACCCTTATCAGTCAGGTACCTTCATATCACCCTTATCAGTCAGGTACCTTCATATCACCCTTATCACCCTTATCAGTCAGGTACCTTCATATCACCCTTATCAGTCAGGTACCTTCATATCATCCTTATCATCAGGTACCTTCATATCACCCTTATCAGTCAGGTACCTTCATATCACCCTTATCACCCTTATCAGTTAGGTACCTTCACATCACCCTTATCAGTCAGGTCATGTCACCCTTATCAGTCAGGTACCTTCATATCACCCTTATCAGTCAGGTACCTTCATATCACCCTTATCAATCAGGTACCTTCATATCACCCTTATCAGTCAGGTACCTTCATATCACCCTTATCAGTCAGGTACTTTCATATCACCCTTATCAGTCAGGTACCTTCATATCACCCTTATCAGTCAGGTACCTTCATATCACCCTTATCAGTCAGGTACCTTCATATCATCCTTATCAGTCAGGTACCTTCATATCACCCTTATCAGTCAGGTACCTTCATATCACCCTTATCACCCTTATCAGTTAGGTACCTTCATATCACCCTTATCAGTCAGGTACCTTCATGTCATCCTTATCAGTCAGGTACCTTCATATCACCCTTATCACCCTTATCAGTCAGGTACCTTCATATCACCCTTATCAGTCAGGTACCTTCATATCACCCTTATCAGTCAGGTACCTTCATGTCATCCTGTGGGAACACTGCAACCCGGTTCATTTGTTTTGTTTGAACAGTTGACACTGTTGTCCCCCGGAGTTCCCCCGTCTCCTCAGATGACGCTGGTCTGATAAGAGGTTTTACGACAGCCGCCCCATAACGGGACCTGCTTCTTTAGATTTGACATCGTCCACAGCTCAAAGATCCACTCTGGGGTTTTTTTTTTTGCTTTGTGTTGTTTCAAAATATGGTTAAAACTATCTAACCTTATTATATTATTATTATTATTATTATTATTATTTATTATTATTATTATTAACCTCACGGACTGTCAGTCCTTTCCCGAAGCTCCGTCTGTCAATCCCTCCGTTTTATAACTCCTCAAACCTTTGTTTTTTAATCATCACAAAGTGGGCCTTTCTCTGCTATCCTCCTTACACTAAAATCCTCCCCGGAATTCACGTCTAATTACGCTGACACGCGCTATTGGACGTCTCCTCACTTAGCAGAGGTCGTCACGGTGATTGTTGGATCATGGTGTGTGTGTGTGTGGGGGGTTCAGGATCGTGATTGGATAATTGCTCTGACATCACCAGGGTATCTTTGAGAGAACAGAGTCTCAGGTGGAACTCTATTCCCAAGTCAGTGGAGTTATCTGGACCGGGCCCTGACAGTAGTAGTGGACTATATAGGGGAGAGGTAGTTATCTGGACCGGGCCCTGACAGTAGTAGTGGACTATATAGGGGAGAGGTAGTTATCTGGACCGGGCCCTATGGTAGTAGTGGACTATATAGGGGAGAGGTAGTTATCTGGACCGGGCCCTATGGTAGTAGTGGACTATATAGGGAAGAGGTAGTTATCTGGACCGGGCCCTGACAGTAGTAGTGGACTATATAGGGGAGAGGTAGTTATCTGGACCGGGCCCTATGGTAGTAGTGGACTATATAGGGGAGAGGTAGTTATCTGGACCGGGCCCTATGGTAGTAGTGGACTATATAGGGAAGAGGTAGTTATCTGGACCGGGCCCTGACAGTAGTAGTGGACTATATAGGGGAGAGGTAGTTATCTGGACCGGGCCATATGGTAGTAGTGGACTATATAGGGGAGAGGTAGTTATCTGGACCGGGCCCTGACAGTAGTAGTGGACTATATAGGGGAGAGGTAGTTATCTGGACCGGGCCCTGACAGTAGTAGTGGACTATATAGGGAAGAGGTAGTTATCTGGACCGGGCCCTGACAGTAGTAGTGGACTATATAGGGGAGAGGTAGTTATCTGGACCGGGTCATATGGTAGTAGTGGACTATATAGGGAAGAGGTAGTTATCTGGACCGGGCCCTATGGTAGTAGTGGACTATATAGGGAAGAGGTAGTTATCTGGACCGGGCCCTGACAGTAGTAGTGGACTATATAGGGGAGAGGTAGTTATCTGGACCGGGCCCTGACAGTAGTAGTGGACTATATAGGGAAGAGGTAGTTATCTGGACCGGGCCCTGACAGTAGTAGTGGACTATATAGGGGAGAGGTAGTTATCTGGACCGGGCCCTGACAGTAGTAGTGGACTATATAGGGGAGAGGTAGTTATCTGGACCGGGCCCTGACAGTAGTAGTGGACTATATAGGGAGAGGTAGTTATCTGGACCGGGCCCTGACAGTAGTAGTGGACTATATAGGGAAGAGGTAGTTATCTGGACCGGGCCCTATGGTAGTAGTGGACTATATAGGGGAGAGGTAGTTATCTGGACCGGGCCCTGACAGTAGTAGTGGACTATATAGGGGAGAGGTAGTTATCTGGACCGGGCCCTGACAGTAGTAGTGGACTATATAGGGGAGAGGTAGTTATCTGGACCGGGCCCTGACAGTAGTAGTGGACTATATAGGGAGAGGTAGTTATCTGGACCGGGTCATATGGTAGTAGTGGACTATATAGGGAAGAGGTAGTTATCTGGACCGGGCCCTGACAGTAGTAGTGGACTATATAGGGGAGAGGTAGTTATCTGGACCGGGCCCTGACAGTAGTAGTGGACTATATAGGGGAGAGGTAGTTATCTGGACCGGGCCCTATGGTAGTAGTGGACTATATAGGGGAGAGGTAGTTATCTGGACCGGGCCCTATGGTAGTAGTGGACTATATAGGGGAGAGGTAGTTATCTGGACCGGGCCCTATGGTAGTAGTGGACTATATAGGGGAGAGGTAGTTATCTGGACCGGGTCATATGGTAGTAGTGGACTATATAGGGGAGAGGTAGTTATCTGGACCGGGCCCTGATGGTAGTAGTGGACTATATAGGGGAGAGGTAGTTATCTGGACCGGGCCATATGGTAGTAGTGGACTATATAGGGGAGAGGTAGTTATCTGGACCGGGCCATATGGTAGTAGTGGACTATATAGGGGAGAGGTAGTTATCTGGACCGGGCCCTGACAGTAGTAGTGAACTATATAGGGGAGAGGTAGTTATCTGGACCGGGCCCTGACAGTAGTAGTGGACTATATAGGGGAGAGGTAGTTATCTGGACCGGGCCATATGGTAGTAGTGGACTATATAGGGGAGAGGTAGTTATCTGGACCGGGCCCTGACAGTAGTAGTGAACTATATAGGGGAGAGGTAGTTATCTGGACCGGGTCCTGACAGTAGTAGTGGACTATATAGGGGAGAGGTAGTTATCTGGACCGGGCCCTGACAGTAGTAGTGGACTATATAGGGGAGAGGTAGTTATCTGGACCGGGCCCTGACAGTAGTAGTGGACTATATAGGGGAGAGGTAGTTATCTGGACCGGGCCATATGGTAGTAGTGGACTATAAAGGGGAGAGGTAGTTATCTGGACCGGGTCCTGACAGTAGTAGTGAACTATATAGGGGAGAGGTAGTTATCTGGACCGGGTCCTGACAGTAGTAGTGGACTATATAGGGAAGAGGTAGTTATCTGGACCGGGTCATATGGTAGTAGTGGACTATATAGGGAGAGGTAGTTATCTGGACCGGGCCCTGATGGTAGTAGTGGACTATATATGGGAGAGGTAGTTATCTGGACCGGGCCCTGATGGTAGTAGTGGACTATATATGGGTGAGTAGTTATCTGGACCGGGCCCTATGGTAGTAGTGGACTATATAGGGAAGAGGTAGTTATCTGGACCGGGCCCTGACAGTAGTAGTGGACTATATAGGGGAGAGGTAGTTATCTGGACCGGGTCATATGGTAGTAGTGGACTATATAGGGAGAGGTAGTTATCTGGACCGGGCCCTGACAGTAGTAGTGGACTATATAGGGGAGAGGTAGTTATCTGGACCGGGCCCTATGGTAGTAGTGGACTATATAGGGGAGAGGTAGTTATCTGGACCGGGCCCTATGGTAGTAGTGGACTATATAGGGGAGAGGTAGTTATCTGGACCGGGCCATATGGTAGTAGTGGACTATATAGGGGAGAGGTAGTTATCTGGACCGGGCCCTATGGTAGTAGTGGACTATATAGGGAAGAGGTAGTTATCTGGACCGGGCCCTATGGTAGTAGTGGACTATATAGGGGAGAGGTAGTTATCTGGACCGGGCCCTATGGTAGTAGTGGACTATATAGGGGAGAGGTAGTTATCTGGACCGGGCCCTGACAGTAGTAGTGGACTATATAGGGAGAGGTAGTTATCTGGACCGGGCCCTGACAGTAGTAGTGGACTATATAGGGAGAGGTAGTTATCTGGACCGGGCCATATGGTAGTAGTGGACTATATGGGGAGAGGTAGTTATCTGGACCGGGCCCTGACAGTAGTAGTGAACTATATAGGGAGAGGTAGTTATCTGGACCGGGCCCTGACAGTAGTAGTGAACTATATAGGGGAGAGGTAGTTATCTGGACCGGGCCCTGACAGTAGTAGTGAACTATATAGGGAGAGGTAGTTATCTGGACTGGGCCCTGACAGTAGTAGTGGACTATATAGGGGAGAGGTAGTTATCTGGACCGGGCCCTGACAGTAGTAGTGGACTATATAGGGGAGAGGTAGTTATCTGGACCGGGCCATATGGTAGTAGTGGACTATAAAGGGGAGAGGTAGTTATCTGGACCGGGTCCTGACAGTAGTAGTGAACTATATAGGGGAGAGGTAGTTATCTGGACCGGGTCCTGACAGTAGTAGTGGACTATATAGGGAAGAGGTAGTTATCTGGACCGGGTCATATGGTAGTAGTGGACTATATAGGGGAGAGGTAGTTATCTGGACCGGGCCCTGACAGTAGTAGTGGACTATATAGGGGAGAGGTAGTTATCTGGACCGGGCCCTGACAGTAGTAGTGGACTATATATGGGTGAGGTAGTTATCTGGACCGGGCCCTGACCCCAGGTGCTCGGTAACACGGTAGTAGTGGACTATATAGGGAAGAGGTAGTTATCTGGACCGGGCCCTGACAGTAGTAGTGGACTATATACGGGAAGAGGTAGTTATCTGGACCGGGTCATATGGTAGTAGTGGACTAACAGGGGAGAGGTAGTTATCTGGACCCCCTGACAGTAGTAGTGGACTATATATATATATATAATAATATATGCCATTTGGCAGAGCTTTTACCCCAAAGCGACTTACAGTCATGTGATACGTATGGGTGGTCCCGGGATCGAACCCACTACCCTGGCGTTGCAAGCGCCATGCTCTACCAACTGAGCTACAGAAGGATATAGGGAAGAGGTAGTTATCTGGACCGGGCCCTGACGGTAGTAGTTCTGGTTATATACACGCTGTGCAGATACAGACCCCAACACCCAGCAGGTGATCTGTAACACGCTGTGTAGATACAGACCCCAACACCCAGCAGGTGATCGGTAACACGCTGTGTAGATACAGACCCCAACGCCCAGCAGGTGATCGGTAACACGCTGTGTAGATACAGACCCCAACACCCAGCAGGTGATCGGTAACACGCTGTGTAGATACAGACCCCAACACCCAGCAGGTGATCGGTAACACGCTGTGTAGATACAGACCCCAACACCCAGCAGGTGATCGGTAACACGCTGTGTAGATACAGACCCCAACACCCAGCAGGTGATCGGTAACACGCTGTGTAGATACAGACCCCAACACCCAGCAGGTGATCGGTAACACACTGTGTAGATACAGACCCCAACACCCAGCAGGTGATCGGTAACACGCTGTGTAGATACAGACCCCAACACCCAGCAGGTGATCGGTAACACGCTGTGTAGATACAGACCCCAACACCCAGCAGGTGATCGGTAACACGCTGTGTAGATACAGACCCCAACACCCAGCAGGTGATCGGTAACACGCTGTGTAGATACAGACCCCAACACCCAGCAGGTGATCGGTAACACGCTGTGTAGATACAGACCCCAACACCCAGCAGGTGATCAGTAACACGCTGTGTAGATACAGACCCCAACACCCAGCAGGTGATCGGTAACACGCTGTGTAGATACAGACCCCAACACCCAGCAGGTGATCGGTAACACGCTGTGTAGATACAGACCCCAACACCCAGCAGGTGATCAGTAACACGCTGTGTAGATACAGACCCCAACACCCAGCAGGTGATCGGTAACACACTGTGTAGATACAGACTCCAACACCCAGCAGGTGATCGGTAACACGCTGTGTAGATACAGACCCCAACACCCAGCAGGTGATCGGTAACACGCTGTGTAGATACAGACCCCAACACCCAGCAGGTGATCGGTAACACGCTGTGTAGATACAGACCCCAACACCCAGCAGGTGATCGGTAACACGCTGTGTAGATACAGACCCCAACACCCAGCAGGTGATCGGTAACACGCTGTGTAGATACAGACCCCAACACCCAGCAGGTGATCGGTAACACGCTGTGTAGATACAGACCCCAACACCCAGCAGGTGATCGGTAACACGCTGTGTAGATACAGACTCTAGACAGGGGAAGATACAGACCCAAACACCCAGCAGGTGATCGGTAACACGCTGTGTAGATACAGACCCAACACCCAGCAGGTGATCGGTAACACGCTGTGTAGATACAGACCCCAACACCCAGCAGGTGATCGGTAACCCGCTGTGTAGATACAGACTCTAGACAGGGGAAGATACAGACCCCAACACCCAGCAGGTGATCGGTAACACGCTGTGTAGATACAGACCCCAACACCCAGCAGGTGATCGGTAACACGCTGTGTAGATACAGACCCCAACACCCAGCAGGTGATCGGTAACACGCTGTGTAGATACAGACCCCAACACCCAGCAGGTGATCGGTAACACGCTGTGTAGATACAGACCCCAACACCCAGCAGGTGATCGGTAACACGCTGTGTAGATACAGACCCCAACACCCAGCAGGTGATCGGTAACACGCTGTGTAGATACAGACCCCAACACCCAGCAGGTGATCGGTAACACGCTGTGTAGATACAGACCCCAACACCCAGCAGGTGATCGGTAACACACTGTGTAGATACAGACCCCAACACCCAGCAGGTGATCGGTAACACGCTGTGTAGATACAGACCCCAACACCCAGCAGGTGATCGGTAACACGCTGTGTAGATACAGACCCCAACACCCAGCAGGTGATCGGTAACACGCTGTGTAGATACAGACCCCAACACCCAGCAGGTGATCGGTAACACGCTGTGTAGATACAGACCCCAACACCCAGCAGGTGATCGGTAACACGCTGTGTAGATACAGACCCCAACACCCAGCAGGTGATCGGTAACACGCTGTGTAGATACAGACCCCAACACCCAGCAGGTGATCGGTAACACGCTGTGTAGATACAGACCCCAACACCCAGCAGGTGATCGGTAACACGCTGTGTAGATACAGACCCCAACACCCAGCAGGTGATCGGTAACACGCTGTGTAGATACAGACCCCAACACCCAGCAGGTGATCGGTAACACGCTGTGTAGATACAGACCCCAACACCCAGCAGGTGATCGGTAACACGCTGTGTAGATACAGACCCCAACACCCAGCAGGTGATCGGTAACACACTGTGTAGATACAGACCCCAACACCCAGCAGGTGATCGGTAACACGCTGTGTAGATACAGACCCCAACACCCAGCAGGTGGTAGATCGGTAACACGCTGTGTAGATACAGACCCCAACACCCAGCAGGTGATCGGTAACACGCTGTGTAGATACAGACCCCAACACCCAGCAGGTGATCGGTAACACGCTGTGTAGATACAGACCCCAACACCCAGCAGGTGATCGGTAACACGCTGTGTAGATACAGACCCCAACACCCAGCAGGTGATCGGTAACACGCTGTGTAGATACAGACCCCAACACCCAGCAGGTGATCGGTAACACGCTGTGTAGATACAGACCCCAACACCCAGCAGGTGATCGGTAACACGCTGTGTAGATACAGACCCCAACACCCAGCAGGTGATCGGTAACACGCTGTGTAGATACAGACCCCAACACCCAGCAGGTGATCGGTAACACGCTGTGTAGATACAGACCCCAACACCCAGCAGGTGATCGGTAACACGCTGTGTAGATACAGACCCCAACACCCAGCAGGTGATCGGTAACACGCTGTGTAGATACAGACCCCAACACCCAGCAGGTGATCGGTAACACGCTGTGTAGATACAGACCCCAACACCCAGCAGGTGATCGGTAACACACTGTGTAGATACAGACCCCAACACCCAGCAGGTGATCGGTAACACGCTGTGTAGATACAGACCCCAACACCCAGCAGGTGATCGGTAACACGCTGTGTAGATACAGACCCCAACACCCAGCAGGTGATCGGTAACACGCTGTGTAGATACAGACCCCAACACCCAGCAGGTGATCGGTAACACGCTGTGTAGATACAGACCCCAACACCCAGCAGGTGATCAGTAACACGCTGTGTAGATACAGACCCCAACACCCAGCAGGTGATCGGTAACACGCTGTGTAGATACAGACCCCAACACCCAGCAGGTGATCGGTAACACGCTGTGTAGATACAGACCCCAACACCCAGCAGGTGATCGGTAACACGCTGTGTAGATACAGACCCCAACACCCAGCAGGTGATCGGTAACACGCTGTGTAGATACAGACCCCAACACCCAGCAGGTGATCGGTAACACGCTGTGTAGATACAGACCCCAACACCCAGCAGGTGATCGGTAACACGCTGTGTAGATACAGACCCCAACACCCAGCAGGTGATCGGTAACACACTGTGTAGATACAGACCCCAACACCCAGCAGGTGATCAGTAACACGCTGTGTAGATACAGACCCCAACACCCAGCAGGTGATCGGTAACACACTGTGTAGATACAGACCCTACCCTAGCCTCCCTCCCCACAGTGGCCCCCCGCTGATATTTGTAATTTCGGTTTGTTTCTTTTCTGAAGGGGACAGCAGGAGTGTCTGTGTGTGTGTGTGTGTGTGTGTGTGTGTGTGTGTGTGTGTGTGTGTGTGTGTGTGTGTGTGTGTGTGTGTGTGTGTGTGTGTGTGTGTGTGTGTGTGTGTGTGTGTGTGTGTGTTTGTGTTTTTATAGTTTATATGCACCACTCGACTGTGACTCTCCATGACTCTATAATAGTATCTATAATGAGATGTTCTAGTCTGAAGGACCTCTTCTTTATGGACAGAAATGAAGATCAAAACCTCCCTACAGAGGACATTTCCTCTGAAAGGAAGTAAATACCGCCATCTCTTGGACAATATTAGAAGTACAAGTTTTGTGCCAAGACAGGAAGTTCATGAAGTAACCACTAGAGGGTAGGAGTCTGTAAAATTCCGGGTAAATTGACCATTAAACATCATGATTGTTGTTTAAAAGTTAGAGCGGATGTTTTGGGATATCTATCCTGTTCCTTTATCCATCTTTATATTTTGTTGTACCTTCCAATAAGTCTTAAACAGGCCATACATAACTTCACAGAGCTCTTGAGCCAAAATGGGGTCCCTGAAATGGACAGAAATCATAGTCTTAAACAGGCCATTCATAACTTCACAGAGCTCTTGAGCCAAAATGGGTTCCTGAAATGGACAGAAATCATAGTCTTAAACAGGCCATACATAACTTCACAGAGCTCTTGAGCCAAAATGGGTCCCTGAAACCATAGAATTAGGCATTAGAACAATAGAATGGACATGAACTATATGTGTCTGCTAAATGACTTAAATGTAAATGTAAATGTAGAGGGGCGACAGGGTAGCCTAGTGGTTAGAGTGAAGGGGCGGCAGGTAGCCTAGTGGTTAGATTGGAGGGGAGGCAGCGCAGCCTAGTGGTTAGATTGGAGGGGCGGCAGGGTAGCCTATTGGTTAGAGTGGAGGGGCTGCAGGGTAGCCTAGTGGTTAGAGTGGAGGGGAGGCAGGGTAGCATAGTGGGTAGAGTGGAGGGGCGACAGGGTAGCCTAGTGGTTAGAGTGGAGGGACGGCAGGGTAGCCTAGTGGTTAGAGTGGAGGGGCTGCAGGGTAGTCTAGTGGTTAGAGTGGAGGGGTGGCAGGGTAGCCTAGTGGTTAGAGTGGAGGGGCGACAGGGTAGCCTAGTGGTTAGAGTGGAGGGAGGCAGGGTAGCCTAGTGGTTAGAGTGGAGGGCGACAGGGTAGACTAGTGGTTAGACTGGAGGGGCTGCAGGGTAGCCTAGTGGTTAGAGTGGAGGGGTGGCAGGGTAGCCTAGTGGTTAGAGTGGAGGGGAGGCAGGGTAGCCTAGTGGTTAGAGTGGAGGGGCGACAGGGTAGACTAGTGGTTAGACTGGAGGGGCTGCAGGGTAGCCTAGTGGTTAGAGTGGAGGGGTGGCAGGGTAGCCTAGTGGTTAGAGTGGAGGGGAGGCAGGGTAGCCTAGTGGTTAGAGTGGAGGGGAGGCAGGGTAGGCTAGTGGTTAGAGATACATAACTTCACAGAGCTCTTGAGCCAAAATGGTTCACTGAAACCATAGAATTAGGCATTAGAACAATAGAATGGACATGAACTATCTTATGACAGTATAGAGGGGCGACAGGGTAGCCTAGTGGTTAGAGTGGAGGAGGCAGCGCAGCCTAGTGGTTAGATTGGAGGGGCGGCAGGGTAGCCTAGTGGTTAGAGATACATAACTTCACAGAGCTCTTGAGCCAAAATGGTTCACTGAAACCATAGAATTAGGCATTAGAACAATAGAATGGACATGAACTATCTTATGACAGTATAGAAGGTCTGACATTTTGGTAAAGAGGTTGGTCAACCATGGTCAGCTAATGCTGTGATAATATATTTTGTCAAACAATGAATTTTAAGATTATCTGCACAGTTTATTAGCTAGCTAGCTAGACACTTATCTGCACAGTTTATTAGCTAGCTAGCTAGACACTTATCTGCACAGTTTATTAGCTAGCTAGCTAGACGCTTATCTGCACAGTTTATTATCTAGCTAGCTAGACACTTATCTACACAGTTTATTAGCTAGCTAGCTAGACGCTTATCTGCACAGTTTATTATCTAGCTAGCTAGACACTTATCTACACAGTTTATTAGCTAGCTAGCTAGACACTTATCTGCACAGTTTATTATCTAGCTAGCTAGACACTTATCTGCACAGTTTATTAGCTAGCTAGCTAGACACTTATCTGCACAGTTTATTAGCTAGCTAGCTAGACACTTATCTGTATGTTTATTAGCTAATAAGATAGACACTTATCTGTATGTTTATTAGCTAATAAGATAGACACTTATCTCTATGTTTATTAGCTAATAAGATAGACACTTATCTCTATGTTTATTAGCTAATAAGATAGACACTTATCTCTATGTTTATTAGCTAATAAGATAGACACTTATCTGTATGTTTATTAGCTAATAAGATAGACACTTATCTCTATGTTTATTAGCTAATAAGATAGACACTTATCTGTATGTTTATTAGCTAATAAGATAGACACTTATCTGTATGTTTATTAGCTAATAAGATAGACACTTATCTGTATGTTTATTAGCTAATAAGATAGACTTATCCTATGTTTATTAGCTTTATTCTCCTAACCTGACACTTATCTCTATGTTAATTCTAATAACCTGAGCCTACTTTTAGGCTAACCTGATAGTTAATTCTCCTTCTGTTGTTAATTCTCCTAACCCTGAACATTAATTCTCTAAAAAGCTAACCTGATACACTTAATTCTCTAACCTGATTTAAGCTAAGACCTGTTAATTCTCCTAACCTGATATGTTAATTCTCCTAATTTAGCTAACCTATTTGTTAATTCTCCTAACCTAATGTTTAACTCCTAATAAGAAATTAACCTGATACGTTAATTCTCCTAACCTGATACGTTAATTCTCCTAATTCTAGGCTCCTAACCTGATTCGTTAATTCTCCTAACCTGATACGTTAATTCTCCTAACCTGCAGTTAATTCTCCTAACCTGATACCTAATTCTCCTAACCTGATACGTTAATTCTCCTAACCTGATACGTTAATTCTCCTAACCTGATTCGTTAATTCTCCTAACCTGCAATCTAAATTCTCCTAACCCTGATACGTTAATTCTCCTAACCTGATACGTTAATTCTCCTAACCTGATTCGTTAATTCTCCTAACCTGATACGTTAATTCTCCTAACCTGATACGTTAATTCTCCTAACCTGATACGTTAATTCTCCTAACCTGATACGTTAATTCTCCTAACCTGATACGTTAATTCTCCTAACCCGATACGTTAATTCTCCTAACCTGATATGTTAATTCTCCTAACCTGATACGTTAATTCTCCTAACCTGATTTGTTAATTCTCCTAACCTGCAGTCTAAATTCTCCTAACCTGATACTTTAATTCTCCTAACCTGCAGCCTAAATTCTCCTAACCTGATACGTTAATTCTCCTAACCTGATACGTTAATTCTCCTAACCTGCAGCCTTAATTCTCCTAACCTGATACGTTAATTCTCCTAACCTGATACGTTAATTCTCCTAACCTGATACGTTAATTCTCCTAACCTGCAGTTAATTCTCCTAACCTTCGTTAATTCTCCTAACCCTGATACGTTAATTCTCCTAACCTGAGCCTTAATTCTCCTAACCTGATACGTTAATTCTCCTAACCTGATACGTTAATTCTCCTAACCTGATACGTTAATTCTCCTAACCTGATACGTTAATTCTCCTAACCTGATACGTTAATTCTCCTAACCTGATACGTTAATTCTCCTAACCTGATACGTTAATTCTCCTAAACGTTAATTCTCCTAACCCTGATACGTTAATTCTCCTAACCTGCGTTAATTCTCCTAACCTGATACGTTAATTCTCCTAACCTGCAGTTAATTCTCCTAACCTGATACGTTAATTCTCCTAACCCTACGTTAATTCTCCTAACCTGATACGTTAATTCTCCTAACCTGATACGTTAATTCTCCTAACCTGATACGTTAATTCTCCTAACCTGATACGTTAATTCTCCTAACCTGAGCCTTAATTCTCCTAACCTGATACATTAATTCTCCTAACCTGAGCCGTTAATTCTCCTAACCCTGATACGTTAATTCTCCTAACCTGATACGTTAATTCTCCTAACCTGATACGTTAATTCTCCTAACCTGATACGTTAATTCTCCTAACCTGATACGTTAATTCTCCTAACCTGATACGTTAATTCTCCTAACCTGAGCGTTAATTCTCCTAACCTGATACGTTAATTCTCCTAACCTGATACGTTAATTCTCCTAACCTGATACGTTAATTCTCCTAACCTGATACGTTAATTCTCCTAACCTGATACGTTAATTCTCCTAACCTGATACGTTAATTCTCCTAACCTGATACGTTAATTCTCCTAACCTGATACGTTAATTCTCCTAACCTGATACGTTAATTCTCCTAACCTGCAGCCTAAATTCTCCTAACCTGATACGTTAATTCTCCTAACCTGATACGTTAATTCTCCTAACCTGATACGTTAATTCTCCTAACCTGATACGTTAATTCTCCTAACCTGATACGTTAATTCTCCTAACCTGATACGTTAATTCTCCTAACCTGATACGTTAATTCTCCTAACCTGCTACGTTAATTCTCCTAACCTGATACGTTAATTCTCCTAACCTGATACCTTAATTCTCCTAACCTGATACGTTAATTCTCCTAACCTGATACGTTAATTCTCCTAACCTGATACGTTAATTCTCCTAACCTGATACGTTAATTCTCCTAACCTGATACGTTAATTCTCCTAACCTGATACGTTAATTCTCCTAACCTGCTACGTTAATTCTCCTAACCTGATACGTTAATTCTCCTAACCTGATACGTTAATTCTCCTAACCTGATACGTTAATTCTCCTAACCTGATACGTTAATTCTCCTAACCTGATACGTTAATTCTCCTAACCTGATACGTTAATTCTCCTAACCTGATACGTTAATTCTCCTAACCTGATACGTTAATTCTCCTAACCTGATACGTTAATTCTCCTAACCTGATACGTTAATTCTCCTAACCTGCAGCCTAAATTCTCCTAACCTGATACGTTAATTCTCCTAACCTGATACGTTAATTCTCCTAACCTGATACGTTAATTCTCCTAACCTGCAGCCTAAATTCTCCTAACCTGATACGTTAATTCTCCTAACCTGATACGTTAATTCTCCTAACCTGATACGTTAATTCTCCTAACCTGATACGTTAATTCTCCTAACCTGATACGTTAATTCTCCTAACCCTGATACGTTAATTCTCCTAACCTGCAGCCTTAATTCTCCTAACCTGCAGCCTAAATTCTCCTAACCTGATACGTTAATTCTCCTAACCTGATACGTTAATTCTCCTAACCTGATACGTTAATTCTCCTAACCTGCAGCCTTAATTCTCCTAACCTGCAGCCTAAATTCTCCTAACCTGATACGTTAATTCTCCTAACCCTGATACGTTAATTCTCCTAACCTGATACGTTAATTCTCCTAACCTGATACGTTAATTCTCCTAACCTGCAGCCTAAATTCTCCTAACCTGATACGTTAATTCTCCTAACCTGCTACGTTAATTCTCCTAACCTGATACGTTAATTCTCCTAACCTGATACGTTAATTCTCCTAACCTGATACGTTAATTCTCCTAACCTGATACGTTAATTCTCCTAACCTGATACGTTAATTCTCCTAACCTGATACGTTAATTCTCCTAACCTGATACGTTAATTCTCCTAACCTGATACGTTAATTCTCCTAACCTGATACGTTAATTCTCCTAACCTGCAGCCTAAATTCTCCTAACCTGATACGTTAATTCTCCTAACCTGATACATTAATTCTCCTAACCTGATACATTAATTCTCCTAACCTGATACGTTAATTCTCCTAACCTGCAGCCTAAATTCTCCTAACCTGATACGTTAATTCTCCTAACCTGATACGTTAATTCTCCTAACCTGATACGTTAATTCTCCTAACCTGATACGTTAATTCTCCTAACCTGCAGTCTAAATTCTCCTAACCTGATACGTTAATTCTCCTAACCTGATACGTTAATTCTCCTAACCTGATACGTTAATTCTCCTAACCTGATACGTTAATTCTCCTAACCTGATACGTTAATTCTCCTAACCTGATACCTTAATTCTCCTAACCTGATACGTTAATTCTCCTAACCTGCATCCTAAATTCTCCTAACCCTGATACCAAAAAAGACTAATCTGACTTTAATTTGACAAAAGCTGTATCTCTTCTAGCCATGACCCAGTTTTAAGTTGGGATGATTCTATGTAACTTTATAAAGATAACTGTCAATATGCCGACATTCCTTACATAGAATGCAGACATTCCACAGCCATGCACCGGCTGAAATAATGTCGATTGCACTTAACAACTTGTAAAAGCAACCAGTACGAATATTTTATCATATTGTAACCCTCACAGCTTTCCAAGAGAACAAACATTGAGACATTTATGGTCTGTTTACATATTTTAGAGGCTATTTATCCAACAACAAAAAACGGTATATAAACGATTTCTAATTATATGACATTATTTCTATTACACAGTTTCTGATATATCACATGCCTTACTTTTATTTCTCCTTGAGTAAAAGCAGGACATGCACCGCCTCTGTATCTAATGCCATTCATTACAATTAGACTGGTCAGGATTTCTCCCTGACCAAAATGGCTGCCATTATCCAACCATTCTGGAACTATGAGGGTTAATGACATTTCCCTGTCTAGAGATTTAATAGGCTTTCTATGACAGAAATATTGTCCAGAATTCTGCCATCAGAAATGAATTGTCAAAATCAAAACAGATCTTTCTATATCTAGTCTTTAACTATTGGCCCGAGGCTACGGATCCTATTTAACAGCACCATTAATTCTCCTCCAACCCTGGACAGATCCGTATCACATTCATTGGTTCTTAACCTCTACTTTACACCCCTGGACAGATCCGTATCACATCATGTGGTTCTTAACCTCTACTTTAATTCCCCTGGACAGATCCTGTATCACGTTCATGTGGTTCTTAACCTCTACTTTACATTCCCTGGACAGATCCTTAATCACTAATCCTGTTCTTAACCTCTACTTTACACCCCTGGACAGATCCGTATCACATTCATGTGGTTCTTAACCTCTACTTTACACCCCCTGGACAGATCCGTATCACATTCATGTGGTTCTTAACCTCTACTTTACACCCCTGGACAGATCCATATCACGTTCATGTGGTTCTTAACCTCTACTTTACACCCCTGGACAGATCCGTATCACGTTCATTGGTTCTTAACCTCTACTTTACACCCCCTGGACAGATCCGTATCACGTTCTCTACTTTACACCCCTGACAGATCCGTATCACGTTCATGTGGTTCTTAACCTCTACTTTACACCCCCTGGACAGATCCCTATCACGTTCATGTGGTTCTTAACCTCTACTTTACACCCCCTGGACAGACCTGTATCACGTTCATGTGGTTCTTAACCTCTACTTTACACCCCTGGACAGATCCGTATCACGTTCATGTGGTTCTTAACCTCTACTTTACACCCCTGGACAGATCCGTATCACGTTAATTGGTTCTTAACCTCTACTTTACATTCCCCTGGACAGACCTGTATCACGTTCATGTGGTTCTTAACCTCTACTTTACACCCCTGGACAGATCCGTATCACGTTCATGTGGTTCTTAACCTCTACTTTACACCCCTGGACAGATCCGTACGTTAATTGGTTCTTAACCTCTACTTTACATTCCCTACAGATCCGATCACGTTCATGTGGTTCTTAACCTCTACTTTACCCCTGGACAGATCCGTATCACGTTCATGTGGTTCTTAACCTCTACTTTACACCCCTGGACAGATCCGTATCACGTTCATGTGGTTCTTAAATTCTTTAACCCCTGGACAGATCCGTATCACGTTCATGTGGTTCTTAACCTCTACTTTACACCCCTGACAGATCCGTATCTGCGTTCATGTGGTTCTTAACCTCTACTTTACACCCCCTGGACAGATCCGTATCAAATCATGTGGTTCTTAACCTCTACTTTACACCCCTGGACAGATCTACATGTGGTTCTTAATTCTACTTTACACCCCTGGACAGATATCACGTTTGTGGTTCTTAACCTCTACTTTACACACCATTGTTGTGGTCACCCTCCCTACACATTTCAAAACGTCAACTGGTCTGACTGTGTCTCTGTGGTGTGTCTGGTCTGGATGTGGTCTCTGTGGTGTGTCTGGTTTGGTCTCTTGGGATGATTCTATTAACTTTATGTGTCTGGTCTGACTGTGGTCTCTGTGGTGTGTCTGGTCTGGATGTGGTCCATGTGTCTGGTCTGAAATAATGTCTCTGTGATTGTCTGGTCTGACTTGTGGTCTCTGTGGTGTGTCTGGTACGAATATTTTGTCTACTTGGTCTCTGTGGTGTGTCTGGTCAAACATTGAGTCTCTTATGTGTCTGGTCTGACTGTGGTCTCTAGGTGTGTCTGGTCTGGCTGTGGTCTCTGTGGTGTGTCTGGTCTGACTGTGGTCTCTGTGATGTGTCTGGTCTGACTTGGTCTCTGTGATGTCTCTGTGGTGTGTCTGGTCTGACTGTGGTCTCTGTGGTGTGTCTGGTCTGGCTGTGGTCTCTGTGGTGTGTCTGGTGACTGGTCTCTGTGATGTCTCTGTGGTGTGTCTGGTCTGACTGTGGTCTCTGTGGTGTGTCTGGTCTGGTCTCTGTCTGGTCTGCCTGTGGTCTCTATGTCTGGGCTGTGGTCTCTGTGGTGTGTCTGGTCTGACTGTTTCTCTGTGGTGTGTCTGGTCTCTGTGGTCTCTGTGTTGTGTCTGGTCTGACTGTGGAAATGGTGTGTCTGGTCTGGCTGTGGTCTCTGTGGTGTGTCTGGTCTGACTGTGGTCTCTGTGATGTCTCTGTGGTGTGTCTGGTCTGACTGTGGTCTCTGTGGTGTGTCTGGTCTGGCTGTGGTCTCTGTGGTGTGTCTGGTCTGGTGGTCTCTGTGATGTCTCTGTGGTGTGTCTGGTCTGACTGTGGTCTCTGTGGTGTGTCTGGTCTGGTCTGTGATGTCTCTGTGGTGTGTCTGGTCTGGCTGTGGTCTCTGTGGTGTGTCTGGTCTGGCTGTGGTCTCTGTGATGTCTCTGTGGTTGTCTGGTCTACTGTGGTCTCTGTGGTGTGTCTGGTCTGATGGTCTCTGTGGTGTGTCTGGTCTGACTGTGGTCTCTGTGGTGTGTCTGGTCTGGTCTCTGTGGTCTCTGTGGTGTGTCTGGTCTCTGTGGTCTCTGTGGTGTGTCTGGTCTACTGTTCTGTGGTGTGTCTGGTCTGGCTGGTCTGTGTCTGGTCTGGCTGTGGTCTCTGTGGTGTGTCTGGTCAAACACCCTCTGGTGTCTGGTCTGGCTGTGGTCTCTGTGGTGTGTCTGGTCTGACTGTGGTCTCTGTGGTGTGTCTGGTCTGGCTGTGGTCTCTGTGGTGTGTCTGGTCACTGTGGTCTCTGTGGTGTGTCTGGTCTGATGGTCTCTGTTCATGTGTGTCTGGTCTGACTGTGGTCTCTGTGGTGTGTCTGGTCCCCTGGGTGTGTCTGGTCTCTGTGGTCTCTGTGGTTCTTCTGGTCTACTTTACTGTGATGTCTCTGTGGTGTGTCTGGGACTGTGGTCTCTGTGGTGTGTCTGGTCTGGCTGTGGTCTCTGTGTGTGTCTGGTCTAACCTCTCTGTGGTGTGTCTGGTCACTGTGGTCCCTGTCTGACTGTGTCTGGTCACTGTGGTTCATGGTGTGTCTGGTCTGACTGTGGTCTCTCTGTGGTGTGTCTGGACTGTGGTCTCTGTGGTGTGTCTATCACTGTTCTCTGTGTTAACCTCTACACCTGGTCTGGACTGTGGTCTCTATGGTGTGTGTGGTCTAACTGTGGTCTCTTTACACCCCTGGACAGATCTCTGTCACGTCTCATGTGGTTCTTCTGACTGTGGTCTACTGTGTCTGGTCTGGCTGTGGTCTCCCCTGGTCTCAGATCTGGTCTGACTGTGGTCCGTATCACGTTCATGTGTTCTTAACCTCTACTTTATGTCCTGGACAGATCCGTATCTGTGGTCTCATGTGGTTCTTAACCTCTACTTTACACCCTGTGGATGTCTGGTCTGACTGTGGTCTCTGTGGTTGTCTGGTCTGGCTGTGGTCTCTGTGTTGTGTTCTTATGGTGTGTCTGGTCTACGGTGGTCTCTGTGGTGTGTCTGGTCTGACTGTGGTCTCTGTGGTGTGTCTGGTCTGACTGTGGTCTCTGTGATGTCTCTGTGGGTGTCTGGTCTGACTGTGTCTCTGTGGTTGTCTGGTCTGGCTGTGGTCTCTACTGTCTTGTGGTGTGTCTGGTCTGACTGTGGATCTGTATGTCGTTCATGTGGTTCTGGTCTGGCTGTGGTCTCTGTGGTGTGTCTGGTCTGGCTGTGGTCTCTGTGGTGTGTCTGGACTGTGGTCTCTTGGTGTGTCTGGTCTGACTGTGGTCTCTGTGGTGTGTCTGGTCTGTGGTCTCTGTTCATGTGGTCTGACTGTGGTTCTTAACTGTGGTCTCTACTGTGTACACCTCTGTGGTGTGTCTGGTCTGACTGTGGTCTCTGTGATGTCTCTGTGGTGTCTGGTCTGACTGTGGTTCTGTGATGTCTCTGTGGTGTGTCTGGTCTGGCTGTGGTCTCTGTGGTGTGTCTGGTCTCTGTGGTCTCTGTGGTGTGTCTGGTCTGGCTGTGGTCTCCCTGTGTGTCTGGTCTGGCTGTGGTCTCTGTGGTGTGTCTGGTTCTTGGTCTCTGTGACTCTCTGTGGTGTGTCTGGTCCTGTGGTCTCTGTGGTGTGATCCTGGCTGTCTGGTCACTGTGGTGTGTCTGGTCTGGCTGTGGTCTCTGTAACCTGGTCTACTGTACATGTCTCTGTGGTGTGATGGTCTGGCTGTGGTGGTGTGTCTGGTCTGGCTGTGGTCTCTGTGGTGTGTCTGGTCTGGCTGTGGTCTCTGTGATGTCTCTGTGGTGTGTCTGGTCTGGCTGTGGTCTCTGTGGTGTGTCTGGTCTCTGGCTGTGGTCTCTGTGGTGTGTCTGGTCTGGCTGTGGTCTCTGTGGTGTGTCTGGTCTGGCTGTGGTCTCTGTGGTGTGTCTGGTCTGGCTGTGGTCTCTGTGGTGTGTCTGGTCTGGCTGTGGTCTCTGTGATGTCTCTGTGGTGTGTCTGGTCTGGCTGTGGTCTCTGTGGTGTGTCTGGTCTGGCTGTGGTCTCTGTGGTGTGTCTGGTCTGACTGTGGTCTCTGTGGTGTGTCTGGTCTGGCTGTGGTCTCTGTGGTGTGTCTGGTCTGGCTGTGGTCTCTGTGGTGTGTCTGGTCTGGCTGTGGTCTCTGTGGTGTGTCTGGTCTGGCTGTGGTCTCTGTGGTCTCTGTGGTGTGTCTGGTCTGGCTGTGGTCTCTGTGGTGTGTCTGGTCTGACTGTGGTCTCTGTGGTGTGTCTGGTCTGGCTGTGGTCTCTGTGGTGTGTCTGGTCTGGCTGTGGTCTCTGTGATGTCTCTGTGGTGTGTCTGGTCTGGCTGTGGTCTCTGTGGTGTGTCTGGTCTGACTGTGGTCTCTGTGGTCTCTGTGGTGTGTCTGGTCTGGCTGTGGTCTCTGTGGTGTGTCTGGTCTGGCTGTCTCTGGTCTCTGTGGTGTGTCTGGTCTGGCTGTGGTCTCTGTGGTGTGTCTGGTCTGGTCTCTGTGATGTCTCTGTGGTGTGTCTGGTCTGGCTGTGGTCTTTCCCATCTCTGTGGTGTGTCTGGTCTGACTGTGGTCTCTGTGGTTGTGTGTCTGGTCTGGCCTGTCTGTGGTCTCCAGTGAGTCTGGTCTGTGTCTGTGGGTCTGGTCTGGAAGGGATCTCTGTGCTGTGTGTGTCTGCCTGTGGGCTGGCCTGTCTGTGAAGGGATGACCAGAGACTGTGTTTCCATGTGAACAGCCTGCTGGGCCGGCCCTCTGTGTTTGGCTGTAAAACAGCCTCTGGGTGGCCTGTCTGGTCTGACCTGTGGTCTCTGTGGTGTGTCTGGTCTGGCTGTGGTCTCTGTGGTGTGTCTGGTCTGACTGTGGTCTCTGTGTGTGTCTGGTCTGGCTGTGGTCTCTGTGGTGTGTCTGGTCTGGCTGTGGTCTCTGTGGTGTGTCTGGTCTGAGCCTGCTGGTCTCTGTGGTGTGTCTGGTCTGGACTGTGGTCTCTGTGGTGACCAGTGTCTGGTCTGGCTGTGGTCTCTGTGGTGTGTCTGGTCTGGCTGTGGTCTCTGTGGTGTGTCTGGTCTGGCTGTGGTCTCTGTGGTGTGTCTGGTCTGGCTGTGGTCTCTGTGGTGTGTCTGGTCTGACTGTGGTCTCTGTGGTGTGTCTGGTCTGGCTGTGGTCTCTGTGGTGTGTCTGGTCTGACTGTGATGTCTCTGTGGTGTGTCTGTCTGTGAAGGGATGACCAGAGAGTGGTTGTCTGGACTGGCTCTGTCTGTGGTCTCTGTGGTGTGTCTGGTCTGGCTGTGGTCTCTATGGTGTGTCTGGTCTGACTGTGGTCTCTGTGGTGTGTCTGGTCTGGCTGTGGTCTCTGTGGTGTGTCTGGTCTGGCTGTGGTCTCTGTGGTGTGTCTGGTCTGGCTGTGGTCTCTGTGGTGTGTCTGGTCTGACTGTGGTCTCTGTGGTGTGTCTGGTCTGGCTGTGGTCTCTGTGGTGTGTCTGGTCTGGCTGTGGTCTCTGTGGTGTGTCTGGTCTGGCTGTGGTCTCTGTGGTGTGTCTGGTCTGGCTGTGGTCTCTGTGGTGTGTCTGGTCTGGCTGTGGTCTCTGTGGTGTGTCTGGTCTGGCTGTGGTCTCTGTGGTGTGTCTGGTCTGGCTGTGGTCTCTGTGGTGTGTCTGGTCTGGCTGTGGTCTCTGTGCCTGTCTGTGAAGGGATGACCATGTCTGGTCTGCTGTGGTCTCTGTGGTGCTGTGTCTGGTCTGGCTGTGTGTCTCTGTGGTGTGTCTGGTCTGGCTGTGGTCTCTGTGGTGTGTCTGGTCTGCCTGCTGTGGTCTCTGTGGTGTGTCTGGTCTGGCTGTGGTCTCTGTGGTGTGTCTGGTCTGGCTGTGGTCTGTTTCCCCTGTGGTTCTGTGGTGTGTCTTCTGCTGGGCTGGTTAAGGATTGGTGTGTCTGTTTCCATGTCTGTGACAGAGAGTGGTTGCTGTGTGTTTCCTGTACAGCCTCTGGGCTGTGGTGTCTGTGAAGTGATATCTGGTTGCTGTGTCATGTTCCCTGCTGGGTTGTCTGTGAAGGGATGTGGTTGCTGTGTGTTTCCATGTGAACAGCCTGCTGGGCTGGCCTGTCTGTGTGAAGGTCATGACCTGGAGTGGTTGTCGTGTGTTTCCATGTGAACAGCCTGCTGGGCTGGCCTGTCTGTGAAGGGATGACCAGAGAGTGGTTGTCGTGTGTTTCCATGTGAACAGCCTGCTGGGCTGGCCTGTCTGTGAAGGGATGACCAGGACAGAGAGGGAGGATCTTCTTAACAGCAGTGACCGCTGCCCAGATCCACAGCCCTATTTAACCTGCTTGGCCGTCTCCTATAGCATCACACACACTGGATACAACAGGAGGATACTAAGGAGGATACTACAGGAAGATACTACAGGAGGAGGATCCTACAGGAAGATACTACAGGAGGATCCTACAGGAAGATACTACAGGAGGATCCTACAGGAGGAAAATACTACAGGAGGATACTACAGGAGGATCCTACAGGAAGATACTACAGGAGGATACTACAGGAAGATATTACAGGAGGATCCTACAGGAGGATCCTACAGGAGGGGCACTGAGCCTGACACTCTCTGTAAGTAGACTGACACCGATAGTGCAACAGGTGACTATAACCGCAGGGAGTCAATGGATCAGGCTTGAATGTGCTCTTACATTCAAGATCATTTCCTTTACAGTAAAAAAACCTTCTGTGGTCAACTATCAGTGTACCAGGATACAGGGATTGTTATTTCAATTCATTGAATTGAAAAAAGGAACTGAATTTAATTCATATATTACATGATGAGGGAGAATTGGCTTTGCAGTTATTGGTTTTGAAACAATTGTAGACTTTGTTGCTTGTGTTTTTTGGTTTTTAAAAAGTTGCCTGTGATCTGTCCTTACTGTTAATTTTCTTCCTTGTCTTTCTCCAGAGCTGTGATCCTGACAAACGCTCATGTAATGTGGGTCGCTGAACAGATCCGTGTTTCAGTGGCCAAAAACAACCTTCTGTTGCCAATAGCGGAGTACAGCCTCCGCATCACGTTGGGAGAAAGAACACCTCGGGAGAACGGAATGAAAACGATCTCTCTGTGTCCTAACATCATCACTCCGAATACAATCCCAGAGTTCTGCATCCCACCAATGATCTCGCCACAGCAGGAGCTAAAGACGGTGGACTGGAGTAAAACTAGCCCTGTTGGAAAGGTGTCCTTTTCACCTGAGAAGGGCAGCAGCCCGGCGAGGGAGGTAGCAGTGAGAGAACCCTTCATCAACACTCATCCAACCCTCATCCAGATAGAGAGCGTGGATGAGACTCCATACGACCAGGGCTTCAGTGATGAGGAGAGGACCAACGCCGACCCCCAGAGCCAAGCAGCTCTCTCCCTGCCCCACCTGGCCAAGGCCCAGACCTGCTACGGTTTCTGTACCCTCCTGGAGAGCCCCCACACCCGGAGAAAAGAGTCTCTGTTCCACAGCCATCCCAACGCCTGCCCCCTCCCCCTGATCGCTGACTCTCCCGGGCCTCGCGGCCGCTCCAAAACCTACTCCTCCAGAACCTCATCTCTACCCCACTCCCAGTCATCCTCCTTCAGCCTCACCAAGCTGACCTCCGGCAGGCTGTCTCCGGGAGGCTCCAGGCTGGTGGCTCTCCAGAGACAGAGCACCCTGGACAGTGACACCACCTCCTCCGCCGAGTCTTCCCCCTTCAGCTCCCCTCTCCTGGCCAGGCCGCCTCCCAAGTCCTCCCTGCTCAAAGTCCTGAGCCACGACAGACTGCTGTCCCGCACTATGAGAAAAGCTGTGCTCTCCAGAAACAACTCTCTGTCCACGGATGAAGGCAGCTCCACGGACAACAGCCCCAATATCATCCGGAGAGCCTCTGATGCTGGATTAGTAGAACCCCTTCCCGGTGCCTTCACCCTGGCTCCCCCTGCCATCTTCCCCATAGACCTGGTCCTCCACAGAGAGAGGGTCATGAAGGAGAGTCTAGCTCCTGTAGGTAGAGAGGGGGCACTACGGCTCTCAGCAGAATACTGCCTAGACAACCAGAGACTCAGAGTGAGGTTGATCAGTGCTGAGGGACTGTATGCTATCGCTGTGGATCCTAAGAGCATCAACTGCACCATGAGTATCTGTCTGTTACCGGGGAAGATTCAGAAGCAACGCAGCGCGGTGATTAAGAGAAGCAGGAACCCCCTCTTCAACGAGGATTTCTTCTTCTATGGTATCTCACAGGAAGATATCTGCTGTCGGTCGCTGCGGTTCAAAGTTGTCAACAAAATGTCCTCCATGAAAAGGGACTATATTTTGGGAGACTGTGAGATTTTGCTGAAAAGTTTATTATCTATGTAGAAATGGTTTATTTGCTTTTAATTCTTTTTTTAAAACTAGGCGAGTCAGTTAAAGAACAAATTCTTACTTTCAAAGATGGCCTAGGAACTGTGGGTTAACTGCCTGTTCAGGGGCAGAACAACAGATTTGTACCTTGTCAGCTCAGGGGTTTGAACTTGCAACCTTCCAGTTACTAGTCCAACACTCTAACCACTAGGCTACCTGCTGGTTACTAGTCCAACACTCTAACCACTAGGCTACCTGCTGGTTACTAGTCCAACACTCTAACCACTAGACTACGCTGCTGGTTACTAGCCCAACACTCTAACCACTAGACTACCTGCTGGTTACTAGTCCAACACTCTAACCACTAGACTACCTGATGGTTACTAGTCCAACACTCTAACCACTAGACTACCTGCTGGTTACTAGTCCAACACTCTAACCACTAGACTACCTGCTGGTTACTAGTCCAACACTCTAACCACTAGGCTACCTGCTGGTTACTAGTCCAACACTCTAACCACTAGGCTACCTGCTGGTTACTAGTCCAACACTCTAACCACTAGACTATCTGCCGGTTACTAGTCCATCACTCTAACCGCTAGACTACCTGCTGGTTACTAGTCCAACACTCTAACCACTAGTCTACCCTGCCGCCCCTCCACTCTAACCACTAGTCTACCCTGCCACCCCTCCACTCTAACCACTAGTCTACCCTGCCGCCCCTCCACTCTAACCACTAGTCTACCCTGCCACCCCTCCACTCTAACCACTAGGCTACCCTGCCACCCCTCCACTCTAACCACTAGTCTACCCTGCCACCCCTCCACTCTAACCACTAGGCTACCCTGCCACCCCTCCACTCTAACCACTAGGCTACCCTGCTGATTGTGTTATACTGCTACATATTTATTAAATCAACGTAAAAAAACAAAAAAACATTCTGGTTATTTTGAGTCTTGTCCTACTAAAGTGTGCCTGTATTCAGAGACAGTTTATTTCACAGGAGGTTGGTGGTACCTTAATTGGGGAGGACGGGCTCGTGGTAATGGCTGGAGCGGAATCAGTGGTGCGGAGTGGAATCCGTGTTTGGTTTCCATGGTTTCCATGGTTTCCATGGTTTCCATGTGTTTGGTGTCATTCCATTTGCTCCGTTCCAGACGTTTATGAGCCGTCCTCCCCTCAGCAGCCTCCACTGGTCTATTTCAACAGCTGCAACCGTCTACACAACAGCCTACATCGGACACAAGGAAGGATTTAGAAATTGAATTCATGATTTAGATTTGGTCCATAAATGGAAACAATACAATGTTGGGCGGACGTTTGATCTTTGAAGAGGTTGCTTATTTTATTTGATACCTTTCTCAGACGTTGACGCATCAACCACTGGCTGCCTGCTACGTCATCGACTGTGTCTCGTCGACTGACAGATTGCCAGGACATGTGATGTGGTTTGCTGATGAGTAAAATACCTATCCAGACGTTGTACGATCTGTCAGGCGCCAGCAATGTAGGAATGTGCAGCGACATAATTTGTTTTTCCCCTCTCCATACAACGCACAAATAATTATAATATTTTCCTAATTTTAAACCATTGAAATACATGACAACATGAATGGGGAAAATGTATTTAAAGGAAAAAGAAGAATGAATTGGACCTGCTTGAAAACCTATAGTAAATCATCTTTAAGAGCATTACATTTTATAATATACATTTAATTAATTGGAAAAGCTTTTATTTAACAAATACATTACAATTACGTTGCCCTATGATGAGAAGGCTAAACACAAAATGGTTAATAACCTTGTCAAAGATGACACTACCAAATATAGTTAATCGATATGTGTTCCAAAGGACTTACATTCCCTCGTGTTTAAATGTCATTCAATGATTTAATTCTGGCCACAATATTTTTTTTTTAGCATGATCCTACTTGTGTTATTTGCATATACAGTTTCTACATCATTTGACACCACTGGCTGTCACAGTATTACAGGCATTACTAGTCGATTACCGAGGTGACTAGTCGATTACCGAGATGACTAGTCGATCGCAGAGCGAATCACTTTCATATTAAGCTCTTGTCATCTACGGAAAGAGGTTCGCACAGCAGAAGGAGATCACGGGATAATCTCGGCTATTTTACCCGCATCAACAAGGGTCGTAAAAGTGCCAGCCACGAAGTTCAACAATGGTGTTTGAATCTATGGTCAGTGATCTGCTGAACAGGTTCATCGGAGACTATGTGGAAAACCTCGACAAGTCCCAGTTGAAGATTGGCATTTGGGGAGGTAAAGTGAAAACGCACAGAGGAGGTTGGAATGCTAATGCGGCTAGGTTAGCTATCAGCATTTTAATTAAAAAACAAACGAGCCCTAATGCTAACTAGCTAACTAGCTATAACCAGTCTTTGGGGATATGATGATAACGAGAAAAAAAAACAAAAAAAATGTTTTGTAAACATGACCTGTAATGATATCGAGATGTTGTAGGAGCCTTGGGTGTCAGTCTAGAAAGTCACTGACTGGGGACACACAGCTAACATATTTACTTTGATCTGGCATTGCATAAATGGGCTGTCATACACCAACAACCTTATGTTTTGTCAGGTTTAGTCTACATTTATTAGTAATCTATTATTATATGGGGGGGGGGGGGGTACAACATGCAGACACAGACATAGACATAAACAAACATGCATTAATCCCAGTTGTTTCCTGCTGGACACAGTGTAGTCTAATGTCTAACTAATCTGTCTTCCCAACAATGTAATGCATACAGGACTGGGCGGACTGGTAAATCAAGACGGTATGATCTGGTCAGGAACTAAGGCATCAACCAGTTTCCAGTTGATGCCTTTCTCTCAGTGTGGATCTCTTGAGTGAAGTGGCAACTTTTCTATTAGCCATATGCTATACTTTACTAGCCTGGTACCAGATCTAGACCTTACTAGACTGGGCCCTGATCTATACTTTACTAGCCTGGGCCCTGATCTATACTTTACTAGCCTGGGCCCTGATCTATACTTTACTAGCCTGGGCCCTGATCTATACTTTACTAGCCTGGGCCCAGATCTAGACTTTACTAGCCTGGGCCCAGATCTAGACTTTACTAGCCTGGGCCCAGATCTAGACTTTACTAGCCTGGGCCCAGATCTAGACTTTACTGGCCTGGGCCCAGATCTGTACTTTACTAGCCTGGGCCCAGATCTGTACTTTACTAGCCTGGGCCCAGATCTGTACTTTACTAGCCTGGTCACAGATCTGTACTTTACTAGCCTGGGCACAGATCTAGACTTTACTAGCCTGGGCCCAGATCTGTACTTTACTAGCCTGGGCCCAGATCTGTACTTTACTAGCCTGGGCCCAGATCTGTACTTTACTAGCCTGGTCACAGATCTGTACTTTACTAGCCTGGTCACAGATCTATACTTTACTAGCCTGGGCACAGATCTAGACTTTACTAGCCTGGTCACAGATCTATACTTTACTAGCCTGGTCACAGATCTATACTTTACCAGCCTGGGCCCTGATCTTTACTTTACTAGCCTGGTCCCAGATCTATACTTTACTAGCCTGGTCCCAGATCTATACTTTACAGGCCTGGGCCCAGATCTATACTTTACTGTCCTGGGCCCTGATCTATACTCTACTAGCCTGGTCACAGAGCTATACCTTACTAGCCTGGGCCCTGATCTATACTTTACTATCCTGGGCCCTGATCTATACTTTACTAGCCTGGGCCCTGATCTAGACTTTACTAGCCTGGGTGCTGATCTAGACTTTACTAGCCTGGGCCCTGATCTAGACTTTACTAGCCTGGACCCTGATCTATACTTTACTATAGATCACAGATATTTGTATGCTCTATAATTGTCAAGCCAATGGCATAACCATTCGATAAGGAGTTGGCAAGAGAGCGGAAACAGACTGTGCCCAGGATAAGCCACAAGTTAGTTGCAAAGCTAGATAGTATATACCTAGCTAGTAGGGTATACATTATAATGTGAAGTCTAAATATTTAGTCACACATACAGCTGGTGAAAGAGGAGGCCTGTAACAATCAACATGTTGATCCTGGCAAACTGACACGAAGAAAGTACTTGACGTTTTGAGTTGTCACTGCAATGTTTGCTATGAAGGAAGTTCAGGATACTGCGGTAAGTCTCTAGGTAGGGCAACACCGTCCACACCCACCGTCACTATAATACCTGCAGAAACCATTGTGACTGTTGGGGCCTTCAGCCGTACCTGTCATACTCTCCCCGTCGTCTGAGCGTTGAGAGGTGGTGGACGAGGTAGGAGGGTAGGATCTTTGTCCCCCATGTTTGCACACCAAACCTGACGCCAGGATTAATACGGTAGTTGGATCAATACTGTAGTTGGATTAATACGGTAGTCGGATTAATACGGTAGTTGGATTAATACGGTAGTCGGATTAATACGGTAGTCGGATTAATACGGTAGTTTGATTAATACGGTAGTTGGATTAATACGGTAGTCGGATTAATACGGTAGTCGGATTAATACGGTAGTCGGATTAATACGGTAGTCGGATTAATACGGTAGTCGGATTAATACGGTAGTCGGATTAATACGGTAGTCGGATTAATACGGTAGTCGGATTCATACGGTAGTTGGATTCATACGGTAGTCGGATTAATACGGTAGTCGGATTAATACGGTAGTCGAATTAATACGGTAGTCGGATTAATACGGTAGTCGGATTAATACGGTAGTCGGATTAATACGGTAGTCGGATTAATACGGTAGTCGGGAATCTATGATTCCTTTCGCTAGACAGGACTCTTATTTTTTGTCATGGGTAGACCACAGTACGAGCCTAGCCGATATCTTTGGAACGTTGAAGCCCAGATAACAGCCATTGTATCTCATTTGCATAAGTGTCATATGTCCTAGTAAGACCAAAGATATCCGGCAGCACCATTTTGCTTTTGTTGTAATGCTATACTATAGGCTCATACAGGGAAAACCCCGACTACAAATACCAAAACAGTAACGAACAGATTCCTTTACTAGTCACTGTTTATTCTCTGTTTGGCCTAGTTATCATGTGTCTCAACCGTCGACTAGGCCCTATACAGAGCTTCATGGTTAAACGTTGGTCTGTTGGTTGTAACCGGCTGTATGGTCTGTTGGTTGTAACCGGCTGTATGGTCTGTCGGTTGTAACCGGCTGTATGGTCTGTCGTTTGTAACTGGCTATATGGTCTGTCGGTTGGAACCGGCTGTATGGTCTGTCGGTTGGAACCGGCTGTATGGTCTGTCGGTTGTAACCGGCTGTATGGTCTGTTGGTTGGAACCGGCTGTATGGTCTGTCGGTTGGAACCGGCTGTATGGTCTGTTGGTTGTAACCGGCTGTATGGTCTGTCGGTTGTAACCGGCTGTATGGTCTGTTGGTTGAAACCGGCTGTATGGTCTGTTGGTTGTAACCGGCTGTATGGTCTGTCGGTTGTAACCGGCTGTATGGTCTGTTGATTGTAACCGGCTGTATGGTCTGTCGGTTGTAACCGGCTGTATGGTCTGTTGATCTGTCTGTTTCACTAAGGAAGTCTTCTGTTTAGGCTTTCTGCCGTTGTTTTTTTTTCATACCGGAGGTTAGTTTACCCCTTGGTCCTTGATAAAAGGCCAAAGGTCAGCTAAGGTCGTTGTTTTGAGCACGGTAGTGTTTCTCCAGGTTAATATCTAAACTCTACACTAAATTTAAATTGATGTTGTTTAATTCAATCATTGATGGAAAAAGGCCTAGCACTAGATATGTGAATGGGAGGGCGAAGGAGTACAGAGTCTACCAACAACATATTCTGAAGAGATTATGATCACATGACTGTTCCATCTCAAAGCAAGCTCACTTTTACCTCACAACACTATGAATGCTTTTGTCACGCCTTGACATGGGAGGCTTGGTTGCTTTTAGGCCTGGGTTTATTTTTCCCAAGATCCCAAGGCAAGTTACCTGTCGGAGCCAGATCACCTTACGGTCCTGTGACTGCCTTCAGAGGTGATCAACAACACGGTTTCACCAGACGTGTTGTTTCTGTACACTGGACACTGATGTAGCATCTAGACCAACGCTAACTCACTGTGATGTAACATCTAGACGCTAACTCACTGTGATGTAACATCTAGTACGCTAACTCACTGTGATGTAACATCTAGACCTACGCTAACTCACTGTGATGTAACATCTAGACCTACGCTAACTCACTGTGATGTAACATCTAGACCTACGCTAACTCACTGTGATGTAACATCTAGACCTACGCTAACTCACTGTGATGTAACTCTGTGAGTAACATCTAGACCAACGCTAACTCACTGTGATGTAACATCTAGACCTACGCTAACTCACTGTGATGTAACATCTAGACCTACGCTAACTCACTGTGATGTAACATCTAGACCTACGCTAACTCACTGTGATGTAACATCTAGACCTACGCTAACTCACTGTGATGTAACATCTAGACCTACGCTAACTCACTGTGATGTAACATCTAGACCAACGCTAACTCACTGTGATGTAGATGCTAACTCACTCTGATGTAACATCTACGCTAACTCACTGTGATGTAACATCTAGACCTACGCTAACTCACTGTGATGTAACATCTAGACCTACGCTAACTCACTGTGATGTAACATCTAGACCTACGCTAACTCACTGTGATGTAACATCTAGACCTACGCTAACTCACTGTGATGTAACATCTAGACCTACGCTAACTCTAGACTGCTAACTCACTGTGATGTAACATCTAGACCTCACGCTAACTCACTGTGATGTAACATCTAGACCTACGCTAACTCACTGTGATGTAAACATCTAGACCTACGCTAACTCACTGTGATGTAACATCTAGACCTACGCTAATCTACGCTAACTCACTGTGATGTAACCTAGACGCTAACTCACTCACACTCACTGTGATGTAACATCTAGACCTACGCTAATCTCACTGTGATGTAGCATCTAGACCTACGCTAATTCACTGTGATGTAGCATCTAGACCTACGCTAACTCACTGTGATGTAGCATCTAGACCTACGCTAACTCACTGTGATGTAACATCTAGACCTACGCTAATTCACTGTGATGTAACATCTAGACCTACGCTAACTCACTGTGATGTAACATCTAGATTCAACGCTAACTCACTGTGATGTAACATCTAGACCAACGCTAATTCACTGTGATGTAGCATCTAGACCTACGCTAACTCACTGTGATGTAGCATCTAGACCTACGCTAACTCACTGTGATGTAACGTCTAGACCAACGCTAACTCACTGTGATGTAACATCTAGACCTACGCTAACTCACTGTGATGTAACATCTAGACCTACGCTAACTCACTGTGATGTAAGACCAGACCTCACTGTTGTAACTCACTGTGATGTAACATCTAGACCTACGCTAACTCACTGTGATGCTAACATCTATGTAACCTACGCTATATAACCACCAGGCACGGTTGTTTAACCTGTTAGGCCTAGGCTATATAACCACCAGGCATGGTTGTTTAACTTCCTGTTAGGCCTAGGCTATATAGCCAACAGGCATGGTTGTTTACTTCCTGTTTGGCCCAGGCTATATAACCACCAGGCATGGTTGTTTACTTCCTGTTAGGCCTAGGCTATATAACCACCAGGCATGGTTGTTTACTTCCTGTTAGGCCTAGGCTATATAACCACCAGGCATGGTTGTTCACTTCCTGTTAGGCCTAGGCTATATAACCAACAGGCATGGTTGTTTACTTCCTGTTTGGCCCAGGCTATATAACCACCAGGCATGGTTGTTTACTTCCTGTTTGGCCCAGGCTATATAACCACCAGGCATGGTTGTTTAACTTCCTGTTAGGCCTAGGCTATATAACCACCAGGCATGGTTGTTTACTTCCTGTTAGGCCTAGGCTATATGCCAACAGGCATGGTTGTTTACTTCCTGTTTGGCCCAGGCTATATAACCACCAGGCGTGGTTGTTTACTTCCTGTTAGGCCTAGGCTATATAACCACCAGGCATGGTTGTTTACTTCCTGTTAGGCCTAGGCTATATAACCACCAGGCATGGTTGTTTACTTCCTGTTAGGCCCAGGCTATATAACCACCGTGACTGACCTTTTGTAGTGGCCCGATGAAAGAAACCTGACACCCAGGTCGACACACACAGTTGATAATTGTCTGAATCTACTCTGCTAGCTAGCTGTAAGTCAAGCAGACTTCCTGTAACTAGTGTACGCACCAAGCAGACTTCCTGTAACTAGTGTACGCACCAAGCAGACTTCCTGTAACTAGTGTACGCACCAAGCAGACTTCCTGTAACTAGTGTACGCACCAAGCAGACTTCCTGTAACTAGTGTACGCACCAAGCAGACTTCCTGTAACTAGTGTATACGCACCAAACAGACTTCCTGTAACTAGTGTACGCACCAAGCAGACTTCCTGTAACCAGTGTTCCCATTATATTATCACTATTAACTTGTGTTTTCTCTCATCTTCTGTCCAGGCAATGTTGTTCTGGAGAACCTGAAAGTTAAAGAAAATGCTTTGGTAAGTCTGCATGACTTTGTCATCAACATGTGTAGCCTGTCATTTTAAATAGATGGTATTTACTTTCCAGGTGTCCATCCCTATTGTCCTCACCTCACAGAGGCCTGTAGTAGACTGGGTCTGGTTCTGATCTATCCCTATTGTCCTCACCTCACAGAGGCCTGTAGTAGACTAGGTCTGGTTCTGATCTATCCCTATTGTCCTCACCTCACAGAGGCCTGTAGTAGACTAGGTCTGGTTCTGATCTATCCCTATTGTCCTCACCTCACAGAGGCCTGTAGTAGACTAGGTCTGGTTCTGATCTATCCCTATTGTCCTCACCTCACAGAGGCCTGTAGTAGACTAGGTCTGGTTCTGATCTATCCCTATTGTCCTCACCTCACAGAGGCCTGTAGTAGACTAGGTCTGGTTCTGATCTATCCCTATTGTCCTCACCTCACAGAGGCCTGTAGTAGACTAGGTCTGGTTCTGATCTATCCCTATTGTCCTCACCTCACAGAGGCCTGTAGTAGACTAGGTCTGGTTCTGATCTATCCCTATTGTCCTCACCTCACAGAGGCCTGTAGTAGACTAGGTCTGGTTCTGATCTATCCCTATTGCCCTCACCCTCACAGAGGCCTGTAGTAGACTAGGTCTGGTTCTGATCTATCCCTATTGTCCTCACCTCACAGAGGCCTTATAGTAGACTAGGTCTGGTTCTGATCCATCCCTATTGTCCTCACCTCACAGAGAGAGGCCTGTAGTAGACTGGGTCAGGTTCTGATCTATCCCTATTGTCCTCACCTCACAGAGGCCTGTAGTAGACTAGGTCTGGTTCTGATCTATCCCTATTGTCCTCACCTCACAGAGGCCTGTAGTAGACTAGGTCTGGTTCTGATCTATCCCTATTGTCCTCACCTCACAGAGGCCTGTAGTAGACTAGGTCTGGTTCTGATCCATCCCTATTGTCTCACCTCACAGAGGCCTGTAGTAGACTGGGTCAGGTTCTGATCTATCCCTATTGTCCTCACCTCACAGAGGCCTGTAGTAGACTAGGGTCTGGTTCTGATCTATCCCTATTGTCCTCACCTCACAGAGGCCTGTAGTAGACTGGGTCTGGTTCTGATCTATCCCTATTGTCCTCACCTCACAGAGGCCTGTAGTTCTGGGTCTGGTTCTGATCTATCCCTATTGTCCCTCACCTCACAGAGGCCTGTAGTAGACTGGGTCAGGTTCTGAATCATTGATGTAGCCTATACCTGCCTGTTTTCCATACATTAATGATACATTATGTTGATCCCTGACCTTTTCCACTACAGCAACTTCATGTCGATCAAGGAGACAGTCTGTAATCATTATATCAACTATAGACTCTGCACAGAGAATGGTGGTCAGGGCTGTAGTGGTGAATCAGAGGTGGAAGCCTGGTGGTCAGGGCTGTAGTGTTCAGTAGAGGTGGAGGGTGAAGCCTGGTGTCAGGGCTGTAGGGTTGAATCAGAGGTCTGAAGCCTGGTGGTCAGGGCGGTAGTGTTCAGTAGAGGTGGAGGGTGAAGCCTGGTGGTCAGGGCTGTAGTGTTCAGTGGAGGGTGAAGCCTGGTGGTCAGGGTGGTAGTGTTCAGTAGAGGTGGAGGGTGAAGCCTGGTGGTCAGGGTGGTAGTGTTCAGTAGAGGTGGAGGGTGAAGCCTGGTGGTCAGGGCTGTAGTGTTCAGTAGAGGTGGAGGGTGAAGCCTGGTGGTCAGGGCTGTAGTGTTCAGTGGAGGGTGAAGCCTGGTGGTCAGGGTGGTAGTGTTCAGTAGAGGTGGAGGGTGAAGCCTGGTGGTCAGGGCGGTAGAGGTGGAGGGTGAAGCCTGGTGGTCAGGGCTGTAGTGTTCAGTGGAGGGTGATGCCTGGTGGTCAGGGCGGTAGTGTTCAGTAGGGGGAGGGTGAAGCCTGGCGGTCAGAGCTGTAGAGGTGGAGGGTGAAGCCTGGTGGTCAGGGCTGTAGTGTTCAGTAGAGGTGGAGGGTGAGCCTGGTGGTCAGGGTGGTGGAGGGTGAAGCCTGGTGGTCAGGGCTGTAGAGGTGGAGGGTGAAGCCTGGTGGTCAGGGCTGTAGTGTTCAGTAGAGGTGTGGTAGAAGTTAGAACACAGTGTTAGAGTGTCTGCTGCTCTGCCAGAGACCCACGTTCCTCTCAGACTGTCCGTCTATAATCTCCCATTGTCTCCTTTAGCTTCCATTCAGAGTGACTCATCTTAAAAGACATGTATGTCACTACCGGTCTAATGATGTTGATGTTGATCCTGGTCTGTTGTTTCTGTTACAGAGTGAGCTGGATGTTCCATTTAAAGTGAAAGCTGGTCAGAGTAGGAGGGCAGCAGCCCCTCCACAGTACACAACACTCTTATCCTGGGTCTTCTTCATGTTGTTTTCTGGGTCTTAGTTCAGAGGGTCTGATCCTGGTAGTCTTAGTTCAGAGGGTCTGAACTCTGGGAGTTCAGTGGTCTGATCCTGGACAAGTATTCAATCTATGAAGCATGAACCAAATCAGTAGCTACAGTAGATCCTGGGTCTTAGTTCAGAGGGTCTGATTCTGGGTCTTAGTTCAGAGGGTCTGATTCTGGGTCTTATAGTTCAGAGGGTCTGATTCTGGGTCTTAGTTCAGAGGGTCTGATCCTGGGTCTTAGTTCAGAGGGTCTGATTCTGGGTCTTAGTTCAGAGGGTCTGATTCTGGGTCTTATAGTTCAGAGGGTCTGATTCTGGGTCTTAGTTCAGAGGGTCTGATCCTGGGTCTTAGTTCAGAGGGTCTGATCCTGGGTCTTAGTTCAGAGGGTCTGATCCTGGGTCTTAGTTCAGAGGGTCTGATTCTGGGTCTTAGTTCAGAGGGTCTGATCCTGGGTCTTAGTTCAGAGGGTCTGATTCTGGGTCTTAGTTCAGAGGGTCTGATTCTGGGTCTTAGTTCAGAGGGTCTGATTCTGGGTCTTAGTTCAGAGGGTCTGATTCTGGGTCTTAGTTCAGAGGGTCTGATCCTGGGTCTTAGTTCAGAGGGTCTGATCCTGGGTCTTAGTTCAGAGGGTCTGATCCTGGGTCTTAGTTCAGAGGGTCTGATCCTGGGTCTTAGTTCAGAGGGTCTGGGTCTTAGTTCAGAGGGTCCTGGGTCTTAGTTCAGAGGGTCTGATCCTGGGTCTTAGTTCAGAGGGTCTGATCCTGGGTCTTAGTTCAGAGGGTCTGATTCTGGGTCTTAGTTCAGAGGGTCTGATCCTGGGTCTTAGTTCAGAGGGTCTGATTCTGGGTCTTAGTTCAGAGGGTCTGATTCTGGGTCTTAGTTCAGAGGGTCTGATTCTGGGTCTTAGTTCAGAGGGTCTGATTCTGGGTCTTAGTTCAGAGGGTCTGATTCTGGGTCTTAGTTCAGAGGGTCTGATTCTGGGTCTTAGTTCAGAGGGTCTGATTCTGGGTCTTAGTTCAGAGGGTCTGATTCTGGGTCTTAGTTCAGAGGGTCTGATTCTGGGTCTTAGTTCAGTGGGTCTGATTCTGGGTCTTAGTTCAGAGGGTCTGATTCTGGGTCTTAGTTCAGTGACTCTGATTCTGGGTCTTAGTTCAGTGACTCTGATTCTGGGTCTTAGTTCAGTGACTCTGATTCTGGGTCTTAGTTCAGTGACTCTGATTCTGGGTCTTAGTTCAGTGACTCTGATTCTGGGTCTTAGTTCAGAGGGTCTGATTCTGGGTCTTAGTTCAGAGGGTCTGATTCTGGGTCTTAGTTCAGAGGGTCTGATTCTGGGTCTTAGTTCAGAGGGTCTGATTCTGGGTCTTAGTTCAGAGGGTCTGATTCTGGGTCTTAGTTCAGAGGGTCTGATTCTGGGTCTTAGTTCAGAGGGTCTGATTCTGGGTCTTAGTTCAGTTCAGAGGGTCTGATTCTGGGTCTTAGTTCAGAGGGTCTGATTCTGGGTCTTAGTTCAGAGGGTCTGATTCTGGGTCTTAGTTCAGAGGGTCTGATTCTGGGTCTTAGTTCAGAGGGTCTGATTCTGGGTCTTAGTTCAGAGGGTCTGATTCTGGGTCTTAGTTCAGAGGGTCTGATCCTGGGTCTTAGTTCAGAGGGTCTGATCCTGGGTCTTAGTTCAGAGGGTCTGATCCTGGGTCTTAGTTCAGAGGGTCTGATTCTGGGTCTTAGTTCAGAGGGTCTGATCCTGGGTCTTAGTTCAGAGGGTCTGATTCTGGGTCTTAGTTCAGAGGGTCTGATTCTGGGTCTTAGTTCAGAGGGTCTGATTCTTCTTAGTTCAGAGGGTCTGATCCTGGGTCTTAGTTCAGAGGGTCTGATTCTGGGTCTTAGTTCAGAGGGTCTGATTCTGGGTCTTAGTTCAGAGGGTCTGATTCTGGGTCTTAGTTCAGAGGGTCTGATTCTGGGTCTTAGTTCAGAGGGTCTGATTCTGGGTCTTAGTTCAGAGGGTCTGATTCTGGGTCTTAGTTCAGAGGGTCTGATCCTGGGTCTTAGTTCAGAGGGTCTGATCCTGGGTCTTAGTTCAGAGGGTCTGATCCTGGGTCTTAGTTCAGAGGGTCTGATTCTGGGTCTTAGTTCAGAGGGTCTGATTCTGGGTCTTAGTTCAGAGGGTCTGATTCTGGGTCTTAGTTCAGAGGGTCTGATTCTGGGTCTTAGTTCAGAGGGTCTGATTCTGGGTCTTAGTTCAGAGGGTCTGATTCTGGGTCTTAGTTCAGAGGGTCTGATTCTGGGTCTTAGTTCAGAGGGTCTGATTCTGGGTCTTAGTTCAGAGGGTCTGATCCTGGGTCTTAGTTCAGAGGGTCTGATTCTGGGTCTTAGTTCAGAGGGTCTGATTCTGGGTCTTAGTTCAGAGGGTCTGATTCTGGGTCTTA
>NW_026280669.1:0-53826 GCF_023373465.1 Oncorhynchus keta
ATTGTACTTCGTTCGATTGCGTATTGCTCTAGCTGGTCTGTCATAATACAATAGAGACAGTAGATCTAGCTGGTCTGTCATAATATAATAGAGACAGTATATCTACCTGGTCTGTCATTTTATAATAGAGACAGTAGATCTAGCTGGTCTGTCATAATATAATAGAGACAGTAGATCTAGCTGGTCTGTCATAATATAATAGAGACAGTATATCTACCTGGTCTGTCATAATATAATAGAGACAGTATATCGACCAGGTCTGTCATAATACAGAAGAGACAGTAGATCTAGCTGGTCTGTCATAATACAATAGAGACAGTAGATCTAGCTGGTCTGTCATAATATAATAGAGACAGTATATCTACCTGGTCTGTCATTTTATAATAGAGACAGTATATCTAGCTGGTCTGTCAAAATATAATAGAGACAGTAGATCTAGCTGGTCTGTGATAATACAATAGAGACAGTAGATCTAGCTGGTCTGTCATAATATAATAGAGACAGTATATCTACCTGGTCTGTCATAATATAATAGAGACAGTATATCGACCTGGTCTGTCATAATACAGAAGAGACAGTAGATCTAGCTGGTCTGTCATAATACAATAGAGACAGTAGATCTAGCTGGTCTGTCATAATACAATAGAGACAGTAGATCTAGCTGGTCTGTCATAATATAATAGAGACAGTAGATCTAGCTGGTCTGTCATAATATAATAGAGACAGTATATCTACCTGGTCTGTCATTTTATAATAGAGACAGTATATCTAGCTGGTCTGTCATAATATAATAGAGACAGTAGATCTAGCTGGTCTGTCATAATATAATAGAGACAGTAGATCTAGCTGGTCTGTCATAATATAATAGAGACAGTATATCTACCTGGTCTGTCATAATATAATAGAGACAGTATATCGACCAGGTCTGTCATAATACAGAAGAGACAGTAGATCTAGCTGGTCTGTCATAATACAATAGAGACAGTAGATCTAGCTGGTCTGTCATAATACAATAGAGACAGTAGATCTAGCTGGTCTGTCATAATATAATAGAGACAGTATATCTACCTGGTCTGTCATTATATAATAGAGACAGTATATCGACCTGGTCTGTCATAATACAGAAGAGACAGTAGATCTAGCTGGTCTGTCATAATACAATAGAGACAGTAGATCTAGCTGGTCTGTCATAATACAATAGAGACAGTAGATCTAGCTGGTCTGTCATAATATAATAGAGACAGTATATCTACCTGGTCTGTCATAATATAATAGAGACAGTATATCGACCTGGTCTGTCATAATACAGAAGAGACAGTAGATCTAGCTGGTCTGTCATAATACAATAGAGACAGTAGATCTAGCTGGTCTGTCATAATACAATAGAGACAGTAGATCTAGCTGGTCTGTCATAATATAATAGAGACAGTATATCTACCTGGTCTGTCATTATATAATAGAGACAGTATATCGACCTGGTCTGTCATAATACAGAAGAGACAGTAGATCTAGCTGGTCTGTCATAATACAATAGAGACAGTAGATCTAGCTGGTCTGTCATAATATAATAGAGACAGTAGATCTAGCTGGTCTGTCATAATATAATAGAGACAGTATATCTACCTGGTCTGTCATTTTATAATAGAGACAGTATATCTAGCTGGTCTGTCATAATATAATAGAGACAGTAGATCTAGCTGGTCTGTCATAATATAATAGAGACAGTAGATCTAGCTGGTCTGTCATAATATAATAGAGACAGTATATCTACCTGGTCTGTCATAATATAATAGAGACAGTATATCGACCAGGTCTGTCATAATACAGAAGAGACAGTAGATCTAGCTGGTCTGTCATAATACAATAGAGACAGTAGATCTAGCTGGTCTGTCATAATACAATAGAGACAGTAAATCTAGCTGGTCTGTCATAATATAATAGAGACAGTATATCTACCTGGTCTGTCATTTTATAATAGAGACAGTAGATCTAGCTGGTCTGTCATAATACAATAGAGACAGTAGATCTAGCTGGTCTGTCATAATATAATAGAGACAGTATATCTACCTGGTCTGTCATTATATAATAGAGACAGTATATCGACCTGGTCTGTCATAATACAGAAGAGACAGTAGATCTAGCTGGTCTGTCATAATACAATAGAGACAGTAGATCTAGCTGGTCTGTCATAATATAATAGAGACAGTAGATCTAGCTGGTCTGTCATAATATAATAGAGACAGTATATCTACCTGGTCTGTCATTTTATAATAGAGACAGTAGATCTAGCTGGTCTGTCATAATATAATAGAGACAGTAGATCTAGCTGGTCTGTCATAATATAATAGAGACAGTAGATCTAGCTGGTCTGTCATAATATAATAGAGACAGTATATCTACCTGGTCTGTCATAATATAATAGAGACAGTATATCGACCTGGTCTGTCATAATACAGAAGAGACAGTAGATCTAGCTGGTCTGTCATAATATAATAGAGACAGTAGATCTAGCTGGTCTGTCATAATACAATAGAGACAGTAGATCTAGCTGGTCTGTCATAATATAATAGAGACAGTAGATCTAGCTGGTCTGTCATAATATAATAGAGACAGTATATCTACCTGGTCTGTCATAATATAATAGAGACAGTATATCGACCTGGTCTGTCATAATACAGAAGAGACAGTAGATCTAGCTGGTCTGTCATAATACAATAGAGACAGTAGATCTAGCTGGTCTGTCATAATACAATAGAGACAGTAGATCTAGCTGGTCTGTCATAATATAATAGAGACAGTATATCTACCTGGTCTGTCATTATATAATAGAGACAGTATATCGACCTGGTCTGTCATAATACAGAAGAGACAGTAGATCTAGCTGGTCTGTCATAATACAATAGAGACAGTAGATCTAGCTGGTCTGTCATAATATAATAGAGACAGTAGATCTAGCTGGTCTGTCATAATATAATAGAGACAGTATATCTACCTGGTCTGTCATTTTATAATAGAGACAGTATATCTAGCTGGTCTGTCATAATATAATAGAGACAGTAGATCTAGCTGGTCTGTCATAATATAATAGAGACAGTAGATCTAGCTGGTCTGTCATAATATAATAGAGACAGTAGATCTAGCTGGTCTGTCATAATATAATAGAGACAGTATATCGACCTGGTCTGTCATAATACAGAAGAGACAGTAGATCTAGCTGGTCTGTCATAATACAATAGAGACAGTAGATCTAGCTGGTCTGTCATAATACAATAGAGACAGTAGATCTAGCTGGTCTGTCATAATATAATAGAGACAGTATATCTACCTGGTCTGTCATTTTATAATAGAGACAGTAGATCTAGCTGGTCTGTCATAATATAATAGAGACAGTAGATCTAGCTGGTCTGTGATAATACAATAGAGACAGTAGATCTAGCTGGTCTGTCATAATATAATAGAGACAGTATATCTACCTGGTCTGTCATAATATAATAGAGACAGTATATCGACCTGGTCTGTCATAATACAGAAGAGACAGTAGATCTAGCTGGTCTGTCATAATACAATAGAGACAGTAGATCTAGCTGGTCTGTCATAATACAATAGAGACAGTAGATCTAGCTGGTCTGTCATAATATAATAGAGACAGTAGATCTAGCTGGTCTGTCATAATATAATAGAGACAGTATATCTACCTGGTCTGTCATTTTATAATAGAGACAGTATGTCTAGCTGGTCTGTCATAATATAATAGAGACAGTAGATCTAGCTGGTCTGTCATAATATAATAGAGACAGTAGATCTAGCTGGTCTGTCATAATATAATAGAGACAGTATATCTACCTGGTCTGTCATAATATAATAGAGACAGTATATCTACCTGGTCTGTCATTATATAATAGAGACAGTATATCGACCTGGTCTGTCATAATACAGAAGAGACAGTAGATCTAGCTGGTCTGTCATAATACAATAGAGACAGTAGATCTAGCTGGTCTGTCATAATATAATAGAGACAGTAGATCTAGCTGGTCTGTCATAATATAATAGAGACAGTATATCTACCTGGTCTGTCATTTTATAATAGAGACAGTATATCTAGCTGGTCTGTCATAATATAATAGAGACAGGAGATCTAGCTGGTCTGTCATAATATAATAGAGACAGTAGATCTAGCTGGTCTGTCATAATATAATAGAGACAGTATATCTACCTGGTCTGTCATAATATAATAGAGACAGTATATCGACCAGGTCTGTCATAATACAGAAGAGACAGTAGATCTAGCTGGTCTGTCATAATACAATAGAGACAGTAGATCTAGCTGGTCTGTCATAATACAATAGAGACAGTAGATCTAGCTGGTCTGTCATAATATAATAGAGACAGTATATCTACCTGGTCTGTCATTTTATAATAGAGACAGTAGATCTAGCTGGTCTGTCATAATACAATAGAGACAGTAGATCTAGCTGGTCTGTCATAATATAATAGAGACAGTATATCTACCTGGTCTGTCATTATATAATAGAGACAGTATATCGACCTGGTCTGTCATAATACAGAAGAGACAGTAGATCTAGCTGGTCTGTCATAATACAATAGAGACAGTAGATCTAGCTGGTCTGTCATAATATAATAGAGACAGTAGATCTAGCTGGTCTGTCATAATATAATAGAGACAGTATATCTACCTGGTCTGTCATTTTATAATAGAGACAGTATATCTAGCTGGTCTGTCATAATATAATAGAGACAGTAGATCTAGCTGGTCTGTCATAATATAATAGAGACAGTAGATCTAGCTGGTCTGTCATAATATAATAGAGACAGTATATCTACCTGGTCTGTCATAATATAATAGAGACAGTATATCGACCAGGTCTGTCATAATACAGAAGAGACAGTAGATCTAGCTGGTCTGTCATAATACAATAGAGACAGTAGATCTAGCTGGTCTGTCATAATACAATAGAGACAGTAGATCTAGCTGGTCTGTCATAATATAATAGAGACAGTATATCTACCTGGTCTGTCATTTTATAATAGAGACAGTAGATCTAGCTGGTCTGTCATAATATAATAGAGACAGTAGATCTAGCTGGTCTGTCATAATATAATAGAGACAGTATATCTACCTGGTCTGTCATAATATAATAGAGACAGTATATCGACCAGGTCTGTCATAATACAGAAGAGACAGTAGATCTAGCTGGTCTGTCATAATACAATAGAGACAGTAGATCTAGCTGGTCTGTCATAATACAATAGAGACAGTAGATCTAGCTGGTCTGTCATAATATAATAGAGACAGTATATCTACCTGGTCTGTCATAATATAATAGAGACAGTATATCGACCAGGTCTGTCATAATACAGAAGAGACAGTAGATCTAGCTGGTCTGTCATAATACAATAGAGACAGTAGATCTAGCTGGTCTGTCATAATATAATAGAGACAGTATATCTACCTGGTCTGTCATTATATAATAGAGACAGTATATCGACCTGGTCTGTCATAATACAGAAGAGACAGTAGATCTAGCTGGTCTGTCATAATACAATAGAGACAGTAGATCTAGCTGGTCTGTCATAATATAATAGAGACAGTAGATCTAGCTGGTCTGTCATAATATAATAGAGACAGTATATCTACCTGGTCTGTCATTTTATAATAGAGACAGTATATCTAGCTGGTCTGTCATAATATAATAGAGACAGTAGATCTAGCTGGTCTGTCATAATATAATAGAGACAGTAGATCTAGCTGGTCTGTCATAATATAATAGAGACAGTATATCTACCTGGTCTGACATAATATAATAGAGACAGTATATCGACCAGGTCTGTCATAATACAGAAGAGACAGTAGATCTAGCTGGTCTGTCATAATACAATAGAGACAGTAGATCTAGCTGGTCTGTCATAATACAATAGAGACAGTAGATCTAGCTGGTCTGTCATAATATAATAGAGACAGTATATCTACCTGGTCTGTCATTTTATAATAGAGACAGTAGATCTAGCTGGTCTGTCATAATATAATAGAGACAGTAGATCTAGCTGGTCTGTCATAATATAATAGAGACAGTATATCTACCTGGTCTGTCATAATATAATAGAGACAGTATATCGACCAGGTCTGTCATAATATAAGAAGAGACAGTAGATCTAGCTGGTCTGTCATAATACAATAGAGACAGTAGATCTAGCTGGTCTGTCAAAATACAATAGAGACAGTAGATCTAGCTGGTCTGTCATAATATAATAGAGACAGTATATCTACCTGGTCTGTCATTTTTATAATAGAGACAGTATATCTAGCTGGTCTGTCAAAATATAATAGAGACAGTAGATCTAGCTGGTCTGTGATAATACAATAGAGACAGTAGATCTAGCTGGTCTGTCATAATATAATAGAGACAGTATATCTACCTGGTCTGTCATAATATAATAGAGACAGTATATCGACCTGGTCTGTCATAATACAGAAGAGACAGTAGATCTAGCTGGTCTGTCATAATATAATAGAGACAGTAGATCTAGCTGGTCTGTCATAATATAATAGAGACAGTATATCTACCTGGTCTGTCATTTTATAATAGAGACAGTATATCTAGCTGGTCTGTCATAATATAATAGAGACAGTAGATCTAGCTGGTCTGTCATAATATAATAGAGACAGTAGATCTAGCTGGTCTGTCATAATATAATAGAGACAGTATATCTACCTGGTCTGTCATAATATAATAGAGACAGTATATCGACCAGGTCTGTCATAATACAGAAGAGACAGTAGATCTAGCTGGTCTGTCATAATACAATAGAGACAGTAGATCTAGCTGGTCTGTCATAATACAATAGAGACAGTAGATCTAGCTGGTCTGTCATAATATAATAGAGACAGTATATCTACCTGGTCTGTCATTTTATAATAGAGACAGTAGATCTAGCTGGTCTGTCATAATACAATAGAGACAGTAGATCTAGCTGGTCTGTCATAATATAATAGAGACAGTATATCTACCTGGTCTGTCATTATATAATAGAGACAGTATATCGACCTGGTCTGTCATAATACAGAAGAGACAGTAGATCTAGCTGGTCTGTCATAATACAATAGAGACAGTAGATCTAGCTGGTCTGTCATAATACAATAGAGACAGTAGATCTAGCTGGTCTGTCATAATATAATAGAGACAGTATATCTACCTGGTCTGTCATAATATAATAGAGACAGTATATCGACCTGGTCTGTCATAATACAGAAGAGACAGTAGATCTAGCTGGTCTGTCATAATACAATAGAGACAGTAGATCTAGCTGGTCTGTCATAATACAATAGAGACAGTAGATCTAGCTGGTCTGTCATAATATAATAGAGACAGTATATCTACCTGGTCTGTCATTATATAATAGAGACAGTATATCGACCTGGTCTGTCATAATACAGAAGAGACAGTAGATCTAGCTGGTCTGTCATAATACAATAGAGACAGTAGATCTAGCTGGTCTGTCATAATATAATAGAGACAGTAGATCTAGCTGGTCTGTCATAATATAATAGAGACAGTATATCTACCTGGTCTGTCATTTTATAATAGAGACAGTATATCTAGCTGGTCTGTCATAATATAATAGAGACAGTAGATCTAGCTGGTCTGTCATAATATAATAGAGACAGTAGATCTAGCTGGTCTGTCATAATATAATAGAGACAGTATATCTACCTGGTCTGTCATAATATAATAGAGACAGTATATCGACCAGGTCTGTCATAATACAGAAGAGACAGTAGATCTAGCTGGTCTGTCATAATACAATAGAGACAGTAGATCTAGCTGGTCTGTCATAATACAATAGAGACAGTAGATCTAGCTGGTCTGTCATAATATAATAGAGACAGTATATCTACCTGGTCTGTCATTTTATAATAGAGACAGTAGATCTAGCTGGTCTGTCATAATACAATAGAGACAGTAGATCTAGCTGGTCTGTCATAATACAATAGAGACAGTAGATCTAGCTGGTCTGTCATAATATAATAGAGACAGTATATCTACCTGGTCTGTCATTATATAATAGAGACAGTATATCGACCTGGTCTGTCATAATACAGAAGAGACAGTAGATCTAGCTGGTCTGTCATAATACAATAGAGACAGTAGATCTAGCTGGTCTGTCATAATACAATAGAGACAGTAGATCTAGCTGGTCTGTCATAATATAATAGAGACAGTATATCTACCTGGTCTGTCATAATATAATAGAGACAGTATATCGACCTGGTCTGTCATAATACAGAAGAGACAGTAGATCTAGCTGGTCTGTCATAATACAATAGAGACAGTAGATCTAGCTGGTCTGTCATAATACAATAGAGACAGTAGATCTAGCTGGTCTGTCATAATATAATAGAGACAGTATATCTACCTGGTCTGTCATTATATAATAGAGACAGTATATCGACCTGGTCTGTCATAATACAGAAGAGACAGTAGATCTAGCTGGTCTGTCATAATACAATAGAGACAGTAGATCTAGCTGGTCTGTCATAATATAATAGAGACAGTAGATCTAGCTGGTCTGTCATAATATAATAGAGACAGTATATCTACCTGGTCTGTCATTTTATAATAGAGACAGTATATCTAGCTGGTCTGTCATAATATAATAGAGACAGTAGATCTAGCTGGTCTGTCATAATATAATAGAGACAGTAGATCTAGCTGGTCTGTCATAATATAATAGAGACAGTATATCTACCTGGTCTGTCATAATATAATAGAGACAGTATATCTACCTGGTCTGTCATTTTATAATAGAGACAGTAGATCTAGCTGGTCTGTCATAATACAATAGAGACAGTAGATCTAGCTGGTCTGTCATAATATAATAGAGACAGTATATCTACCTGGTCTGTCATTATATAATAGAGACAGTATATCGACCTGGTCTGTCATAATACAGAAGAGACAGTAGATCTAGCTGGTCTGTCATAATACAATAGAGACAGTAGATCTAGCTGGTCTGTCATAATATAATAGAGACAGTAGATCTAGCTGGTCTGTCATAATATAATAGAGACAGTATATCTACCTGGTCTGTCATTTTATAATAGAGACAGTATATCTAGCTGGTCTGTCATAATATAATAGAGACAGTAGATCTAGCTGGTCTGTCATAATATAATAGAGACAGTAGATCTAGCTGGTCTGTCATAATATAATAGAGACAGTATATCTACCTGGTCTGTCATAATATAATAGAGACAGTATATCGACCTGGTCTGTCATAATACAGAAGAGACAGTAGATCTAGCTGGTCTGTCATAATACAATAGAGACAGTAGATCTAGCTGGTCTGTCATAATACAATAGAGACAGTAGATCTAGCTGGTCTGTCATAATACAATAGAGACAGTAGATCTAGCTGGTCTGTCATAATATAATAGAGACAGTATATCTACCTGGTCTGTCATAATATAATAGAGACAGTATATCGACCTGGTCTGTCATAATACAGAAGAGACAGTAGATCTAGCTGGTCTGTCATAATACAATAGAGACAGTAGATCTAGCTGGTCTGTCATAATACAATAGAGACAGTAGATCTAGCTGGTCTGTCATAATATAATAGAGACAGTATATCTACCTGGTCTGTCATTATATAATAGAGACAGTATATCGACCTGGTCTGTCATAATACAGAAGAGACAGTAGATCTAGCTGGTCTGTCATAATACAATAGAGACAGTAGATCTAGCTGGTCTGTCATAATATAATAGAGACAGTAGATCTAGCTGGTCTGTCATAATATAATAGAGACAGTATATCTACCTGGTCTGTCATTTTATAATAGAGACAGTATATCTAGCTGGTCTGTCATAATATAATAGAGACAGTAGATCTAGCTGGTCTGTCATAATATAATAGAGACAGTAGATCTAGCTGGTCTGTCATAATATAATAGAGACAGTAGATCTAGCTGGTCTGTCATAATATAATAGAGACAGTATATCTACCTGGTCTGTCATAATATAATAGAGACAGTATATCGACCAGGTCTGTCATAATACAGAAGAGACAGTAGATCTAGCTGGTCTGTCATAATACAATAGAGACAGTAGATCTAGCTGGTCTGTCATAATACAATAGAGACAGTAGATCTAGCTGGTCTGTCATAATATAATAGAGACAGTATATCTACCTGGTCTGTCATTTTATAATAGAGACAGTAGATCTAGCTGGTCTGTCATAATACAATAGAGACAGTAGATCTAGCTGGTCTGTCATAATATAATAGAGACAGTATATCTACCTGGTCTGTCATAATATAATAGAGACAGTATATCGACCTGGTCTGTCATAATACAGAAGAGACAGTAGATCTAGCTGGTCTGTCATAATATAATAGACACAGTAGATCTAGCTGGTCTGTCATAATATAATAGAGACAGTAGATCTAGCTGGTCTGTCATAATATAATAGAGACAGTATATCGACCTGGTCTGTCATAATACAGAAGAGACAGTAGATCTAGCTGGTCTGTCATAATATAATAGAGACAGTAGATCTAGCTGGTCTGTCATAATACAATAGAGACAGTAGATCTAGCTGGTCTGTCATAATATAATAGAGACAGTATATCGACCTGGTATGTCATTATATAATAGAGACAGTATATCGACCTGGTCTGTCATAATACAGAAGAGACAGTAGATCTAGCTGGTCTGTCATAATACAATAGAGACAGTAGATCTAGCTGGTCTGTCATAATATAATAGAGACAGTAGATCTAGCTGGTCTGTCATAATATAATAGAGACAGTATATCTACCTGGTCTGTCATTTTATAATAGAGACAGTATATCTAGCTGGTCTGTCATAATATAATAGAGACAGTAGATCTAGCTGGTCTGTCATAATATAATAGAGACAGTAGATCTAGCTGGTCTGTCATAATATAATAGAGACAGTATATCTACCTGGTCTGTCATAATATAATAGAGACAGTATATCGACCAGGTCTGTCATAATACAGAAGAGACAGTAGATCTAGCTGGTCTGTCATAATACAATAGAGACAGTAGATCTAGCTGGTCTGTCATAATACAATAGAGACAGTAGATCTAGCTGGTCTGTCATAATATAATAGAGACAGTATATCTACCTGGTCTGTCATTTTATAATAGAGACAGTAGATCTAGCTGGTCTGTCATAATACAATAGAGACAGTAGATCTAGCTGGTCTGTCATAATACAATAGAGACAGTAGATCTAGCTGGTCTGTCATAATATAATAGAGACAGTATATCTACCTGGTCTGTCATTATATAATAGAGACAGTATATCGACCTGGTCTGTCATAATACAGAAGAGACAGTAGATCTAGCTGGTCTGTCATAATACAATAGAGACAGTAGATCTAGCTGGTCTGTCATAATACAATAGAGACAGTAGATCTAGCTGGTCTGTCATAATATAATAGAGACAGTATATCTACCTGGTCTGTCATAATATAATAGAGACAGTATATCGACCTGGTCTGTCATAATACAGAAGAGACAGTAGATCTAGCTGGTCTGTCATAATACAATAGAGACAGTAGATCTAGCTGGTCTGTCATAATACAATAGAGACAGTAGATCTAGCTGGTCTGTCATAATATAATAGAGACAGTATATCTACCTGGTCTGTCATTATATAATAGAGACAGTATATCGACCTGGTCTGTCATAATACAGAAGAGACAGTAGATCTAGCTGGTCTGTCATAATACAATAGAGACAGTAGATCTAGCTGGTCTGTCATAATATAATAGAGACAGTAGATCTAGCTGGTCTGTCATAATATAATAGAGACAGTATATCTACCTGGTCTGTCATTTTATAATAGAGACAGTATATCTAGCTGGTCTGTCATAATATAATAGAGACAGTAGATCTAGCTGGTCTGTCATAATATAATAGAGACAGTAGATCTAGCTGGTCTGTCATAATATAATAGAGACAGTATATCTACCTGGTCTGTCATAATATAATAGAGACAGTATATCTACCTGGTCTGTCATTTTATAATAGAGACAGTAGATCTAGCTGGTCTGTCATAATACAATAGAGACAGTAGATCTAGCTGGTCTGTCATAATATAATAGAGACAGTATATCTACCTGGTCTGTCATTATATAATAGAGACAGTATATCGACCTGGTCTGTCATAATACAGAAGAGACAGTAGATCTAGCTGGTCTGTCATAATACAATAGAGACAGTAGATCTAGCTGGTCTGTCATAATATAATAGAGACAGTAGATCTAGCTGGTCTGTCATAATATAATAGAGACAGTATATCTACCTGGTCTGTCATTTTATAATAGAGACAGTATATCTAGCTGGTCTGTCATAATATAATAGAGACAGTAGATCTAGCTGGTCTGTCATAATATAATAGAGACAGTAGATCTAGCTGGTCTGTCATAATATAATAGAGACAGTATATCTACCTGGTCTGTCATAATATAATAGAGACAGTATATCGACCTGGTCTGTCATAATACAGAAGAGACAGTAGATCTAGCTGGTCTGTCATAATACAATAGAGACAGTAGATCTAGCTGGTCTGTCATAATACAATAGAGACAGTAGATCTAGCTGGTCTGTCATAATACAATAGAGACAGTAGATCTAGCTGGTCTGTCATAATATAATAGAGACAGTATATCTACCTGGTCTGTCATAATATAATAGAGACAGTATATCGACCTGGTCTGTCATAATACAGAAGAGACAGTAGATCTAGCTGGTCTGTCATAATACAATAGAGACAGTAGATCTAGCTGGTCTGTCATAATACAATAGAGACAGTAGATCTAGCTGGTCTGTCATAATATAATAGAGACAGTATATCTACCTGGTCTGTCATTATATAATAGAGACAGTATATCGACCTGGTCTGTCATAATACAGAAGAGACAGTAGATCTAGCTGGTCTGTCATAATACAATAGAGACAGTAGATCTAGCTGGTCTGTCATAATATAATAGAGACAGTAGATCTAGCTGGTCTGTCATAATATAATAGAGACAGTATATCTACCTGGTCTGTCATTTTATAATAGAGACAGTATATCTAGCTGGTCTGTCATAATATAATAGAGACAGTAGATCTAGCTGGTCTGTCATAATATAATAGAGACAGTAGATCTAGCTGGTCTGTCATAATATAATAGAGACAGTAGATCTAGCTGGTCTGTCATAATATAATAGAGACAGTATATCTACCTGGTCTGTCATAATATAATAGAGACAGTATATCGACCAGGTCTGTCATAATACAGAAGAGACAGTAGATCTAGCTGGTCTGTCATAATACAATAGAGACAGTAGATCTAGCTGGTCTGTCATAATACAATAGAGACAGTAGATCTAGCTGGTCTGTCATAATATAATAGAGACAGTATATCTACCTGGTCTGTCATTTTATAATAGAGACAGTAGATCTAGCTGGTCTGTCATAATACAATAGAGACAGTAGATCTAGCTGGTCTGTCATAATATAATAGAGACAGTATATCTACCTGGTCTGTCATTATATAATAGAGACAGTATATCGACCTGGTCTGTCATAATACAGAAGAGACAGTAGATCTAGCTGGTCTGTCATAATACAATAGAGACAGTAGATCTAGCTGGTCTGTCATAATATAATAGAGACAGTAGATCTAGCTGGTCTGTCATAATATAATAGAGACAGTATATCTACCTGGTCTGTCATTTTATAATAGAGACAGTATATCTAGCTGGTCTGTCATAATATAATAGAGACAGTAGATCTAGCTGGTCTGTCATAATATAATAGAGACAGTAGATCTAGCTGGTCTGTCATAATATAATAGAGACAGTATATCTACCTGGTCTGTCATAATATAATAGAGACAGTATATCGACCTGGTCTGTCATAATACAGAAGAGACAGTAGATCTAGCTGGTCTGTCATAATACAATAGAGACAGTAGATCTAGCTGGTCTGTCATAATACAATAGAGACAGTAGATCTAGCTGGTCTGTCATAATACAATAGAGACAGTAGATCTAGCTGGTCTGTCATAATATAATAGAGACAGTATATCTACCTGGTCTGTCATAATATAATAGAGACAGTATATCGACCTGGTCTGTCATAATACAGAAGAGACAGTAGATCTAGCTGGTCTGTCATAATACAATAGAGACAGTAGATCTAGCTGGTCTGTCATAATACAATAGAGACAGTAGATCTAGCTGGTCTGTCATAATATAATAGAGACAGTATATCTACCTGGTCTGTCATTATATAATAGAGACAGTATATCGACCTGGTCTGTCATAATACAGAAGAGACAGTAGATCTAGCTGGTCTGTCATAATACAATAGAGACAGTAGATCTAGCTGGTCTGTCATAATATAATAGAGACAGTAGATCTAGCTGGTCTGTCATAATATAATAGAGACAGTATATCTACCTGGTCTGTCATTTTATAATAGAGACAGTATATCTAGCTGGTCTGTCATAATATAATAGAGACAGTAGATCTAGCTGGTCTGTCATAATATAATAGAGACAGTAGATCTAGCTGGTCTGTCATAATATAATAGAGACAGTATATCTACCTGGTCTGACATAATATAATAGAGACAGTATATCGACCAGGTCTGTCATAATACAGAAGAGACAGTAGATCTAGCTGGTCTGTCATAATACAATAGAGACAGTAGATCTAGCTGGTCTGTCATAATACAATAGAGACAGTAGATCTAGCTGGTCTGTCATAATATAATAGAGACAGTATATCTACCTGGTCTGTCATTTTATAATAGAGACAGTAGATCTAGCTGGTCTGTCATAATATAATAGAGACAGTAGATCTAGCTGGTCTGTCATAATATAATAGAGACAGTATATCTACCTGGTCTGTCATAATATAATAGAGACAGTATATCGACCAGGTCTGTCATAATACAGAAGAGACAGTAGATCTAGCTGGTCTGTCATAATACAATAGAGACAGTAGATCTAGCTGGTCTGTCATAATACAATAGAGACAGTAGATCTAGCTGGTCTGTCATAATATAATAGAGACAGTATATCTACCTGGTCTGTCATTTTATAATAGAGACAGTATATCTAGCTGGTCTGTCAAAATATAATAGAGACAGTAGATCTAGCTGGTCTGTGATAATACAATAGAGACAGTAGATCTAGCTGGTCTGTCATAATATAATAGAGACAGTATATCTACCTGGTCTGTCATAATATAATAGAGACAGTATATCTACCTGGTCTGTCATAATACAGAAGAGACAGTAGATCTAGCTGGTCTGTCATAATACAATAGAGACAGTAGATCTAGCTGGTCTGTCATAATACAATAGAGACAGTAGATCTAGCTGGTCTGTCATAATATAATAGAGACAGTAGATCTAGCTGGTCTGTCATAATATAATAGAGACAGTATATCTACCTGGTCTGTCATTTTATAATAGAGACAGTATGTCTAGCTGGTCTGTCATAATATAATAGAGACAGTAGATCTAGCTGGTCTGTCATAATATAATAGAGACAGTAGATCTAGCTGGTCTGTCATAATATAATAGAGACAGTATATCTACCTGGTCTGTCATAATATAATAGAGACAGTATATCGACCAGGTCTGTCATAATACAGAAGAGACAGTAGATCTAGCTGGTCTGTCATAATACAATAGAGACAGTAGATCTAGCTGGTCTGTCATAATACAATAGAGACAGTAGATCTAGCTGGTCTGTCATAATATAATAGAGACAGTATATCTACCTGGTCTGTCATTATATAATAGAGACAGTATATCGACCTGGTCTGTCATAATACAGAAGAGACAGTAGATCTAGCTGGTCTGTCATAATACAATAGAGACAGTAGATCTAGCTGGTCTGTCATAATACAATAGAGACAGTAGATCTAGCTGGTCTGTCATAATATAATAGAGACAGTATATCTACCTGGTCTGTCATAATATAATAGAGACAGTATATCGACCTGGTCTGTCATAATACAGAAGAGACAGTAGATCTAGCTGGTCTGTCATAATACAATAGAGACAGTAGATCTAGCTGGTCTGTCATAATACAATAGAGACAGTAGATCTAGCTGGTCTGTCATAATATAATAGAGACAGTATATCTACCTGGTCTGTCATTATATAATAGAGACAGTATATCGACCTGGTCTGTCATAATACAGAAGAGACAGTAGATCTAGCTGGTCTGTCATAATACAATAGAGACAGTAGATCTAGCTGGTCTGTCATAATATAATAGAGACAGTAGATCTAGCTGGTCTGTCATAATATAATAGAGACAGTATATCTACCTGGTCTGTCATTTTATAATAGAGACAGTATATCTAGCTGGTCTGTCATAATATAATAGAGACAGTAGATCTAGCTGGTCTGTCATAATATAATAGAGACAGTAGATCTAGCTGGTCTGTCATAATATAATAGAGACAGTATATCTACCTGGTCTGTCATAATATAATAGAGACAGTATATCGACCAGGTCTGTCATAATACAGAAGAGACAGTAGATCTAGCTGGTCTGTCATAATACAATAGAGACAGTAGATCTAGCTGGTCTGTCATAATACAATAGAGACAGTAGATCTAGCTGGTCTGTCATAATATAATAGAGACAGTATATCTACCTGGTCTGTCATTTTATAATAGAGACAGTAGATCTAGCTGGTCTGTCATAATACAATAGAGACAGTAGATCTAGCTGGTCTGTCATAATATAATAGAGACAGTATATCTACCTGGTCTGTCATTATATAATAGAGACAGTATATCGACCTGGTCTGTCATAATACAGAAGAGACAGTAGATCTAGCTGGTCTGTCATAATACAATAGAGACAGTAGATCTAGCTGGTCTGTCATAATATAATAGAGACAGTAGATCTAGCTGGTCTGTCATAATATAATAGAGACAGTATATCTACCTGGTCTGTCATTTTATAATAGAGACAGTATATCTAGCTGGTCTGTCATAATATAATAGAGACAGTAGATCTAGCTGGTCTGTCATAATATAATAGAGACAGTAGATCTAGCTGGTCTGTCATAATATAATAGAGACAGTATATCTACCTGGTCTGTCATAATATAATAGAGACAGTATATCGACCAGGTCTGTCATAATACAGAAGAGACAGTAGATCTAGCTGGTCTGTCATAATACAATAGAGACAGTAGATCTAGCTGGTCTGTCATAATACAATAGAGACAGTAGATCTAGCTGGTCTGTCATAATATAATAGAGACAGTATATCTACCTGGTCTGTCATTTTATAATAGAGACAGTATATCTAGCTGGTCTGTCAAAATATAATAGAGACAGTAGATCTAGCTGGTCTGTGATAATACAATAGAGACAGTAGATCTAGCTGGTCTGTCATAATATAATAGAGACAGTATATCTACCTGGTCTGTCATAATATAATAGAGACAGTATATCGACCAGGTCTGTCATAATACAGAAGAGACAGTAGATCTAGCTGGTCTGTCATAATACAATAGAGACAGTAGATCTAGCTGGTCTGTCATAATACAATAGAGACAGTAGATCTAGCTGGTCTGTCATAATATAATAGAGACAGTATATCTACCTGGTCTGTCATTTTATAATAGAGACAGTATATCTAGCTGGTCTGTCAAAATATAATAGAGACAGTAGATCTAGCTGGTCTGTGATAATACAATAGAGACAGTAGATCTAGCTGGTCTGTCATAATATAATAGAGACAGTATATCTACCTGGTCTGTCATAATATAATAGAGACAGTATATCGACCTGGTCTGTCATAATACAGAAGAGACAGTAGATCTAGCTGGTCTGTCATAATACAATAGAGACAGTAGATCTAGCTGGTCTGTCATAATACAATAGAGACAGTAGATCTAGCTGGTCTGTCATAATACAATAGAGACAGTAGATCTAGCTGGTCTGTCATAATATAATAGAGACAGTAGATCTAGCTGGTCTGTCATAATATAATAGAGACAGTATATCTACCTGGTCTGTCATTTTATAATAGAGACAGTATATCTAGCTGGTCTGTCATAATATAATAGAGACAGTAGATCTAGCTGGTCTGTCATAATATAATAGAGACAGTATATCTACCTGGTCTGTCATTATATAATAGAGACAGTATATCGACCTGGTCTGTCATAATACAGAAGAGACAGTAGATCTAGCTGGTCTGTCATAATACAATAGAGACAGTAGATCTAGCTGGTCTGTCATAATACAATAGAGACAGTAGATCTAGCTGGTCTGTCATAATATAATAGAGACAGTATATCTACCTGGTCTGTCATTTTATAATAGAGACAGTATATCTAGCTGGTCTGTCATAATATAATAGAGACAGTAGATCTAGCTGGTCTGTCATAATATAATAGAGACAGTAGATCTAGCTGGTCTGTCATAATATAATAGAGACAGTATATCTACCTGGTCTGTCATAATATAATAGAGACAGTATATCGACCAGGTCTGTCATAATACAGAAGAGACAGTAGATCTAGCTGGTCTGTCATAATACAATAGAGACAGTAGATCTAGCTGGTCTGTCATAATACAATAGAGACAGTAGATCTAGCTGGTCTGTCATAATATAATAGAGACAGTATATCTACCTGGTCTGTCATTTTATAATAGAGACAGTAGATCTAGCTGGTCTGTCATAATATAATAGAGACAGTAGATCTAGCTGGTCTGTCATAATATAATAGAGACAGTATATCTACCTGGTCTGTCATAATATAATAGAGACAGTATATCGACCAGGTCTGTCATAATACAGAAGAGACAGTAGATCTAGCTGGTCTGTCATAATACAATAGAGACAGTAGATCTAGCTGGTCTGTCATAATACAATAGAGACAGTAGATCTAGCTGGTCTGTCATAATATAATAGAGACAGTATATCTACCTGGTCTGTCATTTTATAATAGAGACAGTATATCTAGCTGGTCTGTCATAATATAATAGAGACAGTAGATCTAGCTGGTCTGTCATAATATAATAGAGACAGTAGATCTAGCTGGTCTGTCATAATACAATAGAGACAGTAGATTTAGCTGGTCTGTCATAATATAATAGAGACAGTATATCTACCTGGTCTGTCATTTTATAATAGAGACAGTAGATCTAGCTGGTCTGTCATAATATAATAGAGGCAGTAGATCTAGCTGGTCTGTCATAATATAATAGAGACAGTATATCTACCTGGTCTGTCATTTTATAATAGAGACAGTATATCTAGCTGGTCTGTCATAATATAATAGAGACAGTAGATCTAGCTGGTCTGTCATAATATAATAGAGACAGTAGATCTAACTGGTCTGTCATAATACAATAGAGACAGTAGATTTAGCTGGTCTGTCATAATATAATAGAGACAGTATATCTACCTGGTCTGTCATTTTATAATAGAGACAGTATATCTAGCTGGTCTGTCATAATATAATAGAGACAGTAGATCTCGCTGGTCTGTCATAATATAATAGAGACAGTAGATCTAGCTGGTCTGTCATAGTATAATAGGGACAGTAGATCTACCTGGTCTGTCAAAATATAATAGAGACAGTAGATCTAGCTGGTCTGTCATAATATAATAGAGACAGTATATCGACCTGGTCTGTCATAATACAGAAGAGACAGTAGATCTAGCTGGTCTGTCATAATATAATAGACACAGTAGATCTAGCTGGTCTGTTATAATATAGTAGAGACAGTAGATCTAGCTGGTCTGTCATAATACAATAGAGACAGTAGATCTAGCTGGTCTGTCATAATACAATAGAGACAGTAGATTTAGCTGCTCTGTCATACCATAATAGAGACATAGAGACAGTAGATTTAGCTGGTCTGTCATAATATAATAGAGACAGTATATCTACCTGGTCTGTCATTTTATAATAGAGACAGTAGATCTAGCTGGTCTGTCATAATATAATAGAGACAGTAGATCTAGATGGTCTGTCATAGTATAATAGGGACAATAGATCTACCTGGTCTGTCATAATATAATAGAGACAGTATATCGACCTGGTCTGTCATAATACAGAAGAGACAGTAGATCTAGCTGGTCTGTCATAATATAATAGACAGTAGATCTAGCTGGTCTGTCATAATATAATAGACACAGTAGATCTGGCTGGTCTGTCATAATATAATAGAGACAGTAGATCTACCTGGTCTGTCAAAATATAATAGAGACAGTAGATCTAGCTGGTCTGTCATAATGTCATATTATAATAGAGACAGTAGATCTAGCTGGTCTGTCATAATACAATAGAGACAGTAGATTTAGCTGCTCTGTCATAATATAATAGAGACAGTAGATCTAGCTGGTCTGTCATAATATACTAGAGACAGTAGATCTAGCTGGTCTGTCATAATATAATAGAGACAGTATATCGGCCTGGTCTGTCATAATATAATAGACACAGTAGATCTAGCTGGTCTGTCATAATACAGAAGAGACAGTAGATCTAGCTGGTCTGTCATAATATAATAGACAGTATATCGACCTGGTCTGTCATAATATAATAGAGACAGTATATCGACCTGGTCTGTCATAATACAGAAGAGACAGTAGATCTAGCTGGTCTGTCATAATGTAATAGACACAGTAGATCTAGCTGGTCTGTTATAATATAATAGAGACAGTAGATCTAGCTGGTCTGTCATAATACAATAGAGACAGTAGATCTAGCTGGTCTGTCATAATACAATAGAGACAGTAGATTTAGCTGGTCTGTCATAATATAATAGAGACAGTATATCTACCTGGTCTGTCATTTTATAATAGAGACAGTATATCTACCTGGTCTGTCATTTTATAATAGAGACAGTATATCGACCTGGTCTGTCATAATATAATAGAGACAGTATATCGACCTGGTCTGTCATAATACAGAAGAGACAGTAGATCTAGCTGGTCTGTCATAATATAATAGACACAGTAGATCTAGCTGGTCTGTTATAATATAATAGAGACAGTAGATCTAGCTGGTCTGTGATAATACAATAGAGACAGTAGATCTAGCTGGTCTGTCATAGTATATAATAGAGACAGTAGATCTAGCTGGTCTGTCATAATATAATAGAGACAGTATATCTACCTGGTCTGTCATTTTATAATAGAGACAGTAGATCTTGCTGGTCTGTCATTTTATAATAGAGACAGTAGATCTAGCTGGTCTGTCATAATATAATAGAGACAGTAGATCTAGCTGGTCTGTCATAATATAATAGAGACAGTATATCTACCTGGTCTGTCATTTTATAATAGAGACAGTAGATCTAGCTGGTTTGTGATAATACAATAGAGACAGTAGATTTAGCTGGTCTGTCATAATATAATAGAGACAGTATATCTACCTGGTCTGTCATTTTATAATAGAGACAGTAGATCTACCTGGTCTGTCAAAATATAATAGAGACAGTCGATCTACCTGGTCTGTCAAAATATAATAGAGACAGTAGATTTAGTTGGTCTGGCATAATATAATAGAGACACTAGATCTAGCTGGTCTGTCATAATATAATAGAGACAGTATATCGACCTGGTCTGTCATAATATAATAGAGACAGTATATCGACCTGGTCTGTCATAATACAGAAGAGACAGTAGATCTAGCTGGTCTGTTATAATATAATAGAGACAGTAGATCTAGCTGGTCTGTCATAATACAATAGAGACAGTAGATCTAGCTGGTCTGTCATAATACAATAGAGACAGGAGATTTAGCTGCTCTGTCATACCATAATAGAGACATAGAGACAGTAGATTTAGCTGGTCTGTCATAATATAATAGAGACAGTATATCTACCTGGTCTGTCATTTTATAATAGAGACAGTAGATCTAGCTGGTCTGTCATAATATAATAGAGACAGTATATCTAGATGGTCTGTCATAGTATAATAGGGACAATAGATCTACCTGGTCTGTCATAATATAATAGAGACAGTATATCGACCTGGTCTGTCATAATACAGAAGAGACATTAGATCTTGCAAGTCTGTCATAATATAATAGACACAGTAGATCTAGCTGGTCTGTTATAATATAATAGAGACAGTAGATCTAGCTGGTCTGTCATAATACAATAGAGACAGTAGATCTAACTGGTCTGTCATAATACAATAGAGACAGTAGATTTAGCTGCTCTGTCATAATATAATAGAGACAGTAGATCTAGCTGGTCTGTCATAATATAATAGAGACAGTAGATCTAGCTGGTCTGTCATAATATAATAGAGACAGTATATCGGCCTGGTCTGTCATAATATAATAGACACAGTAGATCTAGCTGGTCTGTCATAATACAGAAGAGACAATAGATCTAGCTGGTCTGTCATAATATAATAGACACAGTAGATCTAGCTGGTCTGTTATAATATAATAGAGACAGTAGATCTAGCTGGTCTGTCATAATACAATAGAGACAGTAGATTTAGCTGCTCTGTCATTCCATAATAGAGACATAGAGACAGTAGATTTAGCTGCTCTGTCATACCATAATAGAGACATAGAGGCAGTAGATTTAGCTGGTCTGTCATAATATAATAGAGACAGTAGATCTAGCTGGTCTGTCATAATATAATAGACACAGTAGATCTAGCTTGTCTGTCATAATATAATAGAGACAGTAGATCTAGCTGGTCTGTCATAATATAATAGAGACAGTATATCGGCCTGGTCTGTCATAATATAATAGAGACAGTATATCGACCTGGTCTGTCATAATACAGAAGAGACAGTAGATCTAGCTGGTCTGTCATAATATAATAGAGACAGTAGATCTCGCTGGTCTGTCATAATATAATAGAGACAGTAGATCTAGCTGGTCTGTCATAGTATAATAGGGACAATAGATCTACCTGGTCTGTCAAAATATAATAGAGACACTAGATCTAGCTGGTCTGTCATAATATAATAGAGACAGTAGATCTACCTGGTCTGTCAAAATATAATAGAGACAGTAGATTTAGTTGGTCTGTCATAATATAATAGAGACACTAGATCTAGCTGGTCTGTCATAATATAATAGAGACAGTATATCTAGATGGTCTGTCATGGTATAATAGGGACAATAGATCTACCTGGTCTGTCATAATATAATAGAGACAGTATATCGACCTGGTCTGTCATAATACAGAAGAGACATTAGATCTTGCTGGTCTGTCATAATATAATGGACACAGTAGATCTAGCTGGTCTGTTATAATATAATAGAGACAGTAGATCTAGCTGGTCTGTCATAATACAATAGAGACAGTAGATCTAGCTGGTCTGTCATAATACAATAGAGACAGTAGATTTAGCTGCTCTGTCATAATATAATAGAGACAGTAGATCTAGCAGGTCTGTCATAATATAATAGAGACAGTAGATCTAGCTGGTCTGTCATAATATAATAGAGACAGTATATCGGCCTGGTCTGTCATAATATAATAGACACAGTAGATCTAGCTGGTCTGTCATAATACAGAAGAGACAGTAGATCTAGCTGGTCTGTCATAATATAATAGACACAGTAGATCTAGCTGGTCTGTTATAATATAATAGAGACAGTAGATCTAGCTGGTCTGTCATAATACAATAGAGACAGTAGATTTAGCTGCTCTGTCATTCCATAATAGAGACATAGAGACAGTAGATTTAGCTGCTCTGTCATACCATAATAGAGACATAGAGACAGTAGATTTAGCTGGTCTGTCATTTTATAATAGAGACAGTAGATCTAGCTGGTCTGTCATAATATAATAGAGACAGTAGATCTAGATGGTCTGTCATAGTATAATAGGGACAGTAGATCTACCTGGTCTGTCAAAATATAATAGAGACAGTAGATCTAGCTGGTCTGTCATAATATAATAGAGACAGTAGATCTACCTGGTCTGTCAAAATATAATAGAGACAGTAGATTTAGTTGGTCTGTCATAATATAATAGAGACACTAGATCTAGCTGGTCTGTCATAATATAATAGAGATAGTAGATCTAGCTGGTCTGTCATAATGTCATATTATAATTGAGACAATAGATCTAGCTGGTCTGTCATAATATAATAGAGACAGTAGATCTAGCCGGTCTGTCATATTATAATAGAGACAATAGATCTAGCTGGTCTGTCATATTATAATAGAGACAATTGATCTTGCTGGTCTGGCATAATACAATAGCGAGAATAGATCTAGCTGGTCTGTCATTTTATAATGGAGTCGGTATATCTACCTGGTCTGTCATAATATAATAGACACAGTAGATCTAGCTGGTCTGTTATAATATAATAGAGACAGTAGATCTAGCTGGTCTGTGATAATACAATAGAGACAGTAGATCTAGCTGGTCTGTCATAGTATATAATAGAGACAGTAGATCTAGCTGGTCTGTCATAATATAATAGAGACAGTATATCTACCTGGTCTGTCATTTTATAATAGAGACAGTAGATCTTGCTGGTCTGTCATTTTATAATAGAGACAGTAGATCTAGCTGGTCTGTCATAATATAATAGAGACAGTAGATCTAGCTGGTCTGTCATAATATAATAGAGACAGTATATCTACCTGGTCTGTCATTTTATAATAGAGACAGTAGATCTAGCTGGTTTGTGATAATACAATAGAGACAGTAGATTTAGCTGGTCTGTCATAATATAATAGAGACAGTATATCTACCTGGTCTGTCATTTTATAATAGAGACAGTAGATCTACCTGGTCTGTCAAAATATAATAGAGACAGTCGATCTACCTGGTCTGTCAAAATATAATAGAGACAGTAGATTTAGTTGGTCTGGCATAATATAATAGAGACACTAGATCTAGCTGGTCTGTCATAATATAATAGAGACAGTATATCGACCTGGTCTGTCATAATATAATAGAGACAGTATATCGACCTGGTCTGTCATAATACAGAAGAGACAGTAGATCTAGCTGGTCTGTTATAATATAATAGAGACAGTAGATCTAGCTGGTCTGTCATAATACAATAGAGACAGTAGATCTAGCTGGTCTGTCATAATACAATAGAGACAGGAGATTTAGCTGCTCTGTCATACCATAATAGAGACATAGAGACAGTAGATTTAGCTGGTCTGTCATAATATAATAGAGACAGTATATCTACCTGGTCTGTCATTTTATAATAGAGACAGTAGATCTAGCTGGTCTGTCATAATATAATAGAGACAGTATATCTAGATGGTCTGTCATAGTATAATAGGGACAATAGATCTACCTGGTCTGTCATAATATAATAGAGACAGTATATCGACCTGGTCTGTCATAATACAGAAGAGACATTAGATCTTGCAAGTCTGTCATAATATAATAGACACAGTAGGTCTAGCTGGTCTGTTATAATATAATAGAGACAGTAGATCTAGCTGGTCTGTCATAATACAATAGAGACAGTAGATCTAGCTGGTCTGTCATAATACAATAGAGACAGTAGATTTAGCTGCTCTGTCATAATATAATAGAGACAGTAGATCTAGCTGGTCTGTCATAATATAATAGAGACAGTAGATCTAGCTGGTCTGTCATAATATAATAGAGACAGTATATCGGCCTGGTCTGTCATAATATAATAGACACAGTAGATCTAGCTGGTCTGTCATAATACAGAAGAGACAATAGATCTAGCTGGTCTGTCATAATAAAATAGACACAGTAGATCTAGCTGGTCTGTTATAATATAATAGAGACAGTAGATCTAGCTGGTCTGTCATAATACAATAGAGACAGTAGATTTAGCTGCTCTGTCATTCCATAATAGAGACATAGAGACAGTAGATTTAGCTGCTCTGTCATACCATAATAGAGACATAGAGGCAGTAGATTTAGCTGGTCTGTCATAATATAATAGAGACAGTATATCTACCTGGTCTGTCATTTTATAATAGAGACAGTAGATCTAGCTGGTCTGTCATAATATAATAGAGACAGTAGATCTATCTGGTCTGTCATAATATAATAGAGACAGTATATCGGCCTGGTCTGTCATAATATAATAGAGACAGTATATCGACCTGGTCTGTCATAATACAGAAGAGACAGTAAATCTAGCTGGTCTGTCATAATATAATAGAGACAGTAGATCTCGCTGGTCTGTCATAATATAATAGAGACAGTAGATCTAGCTGGTCTGTCATAATATAATAGAGACAGTAGATCTAGCTGGTCTGTCATAATATAATAGAGACAGGAGATCTAGCTGGTCTGTCATATTATAATAGAGACATAGAGACAGTAGATTTAGCTGGTCTGTCATAATATAATAGAGACAGTATATCTACCTGGTCTGTCATTTTATAATAGAGACAGTAGATCTAGCTGGTCTGTCATAATATAATAGAGACAGTATATCTAGATGGTCTGTCATAGTATAATAGGGACAATAGATCTACCTGGTCTGTCATAATATAATAGAGACAGTATATCGACCTGGTCTGTCATAATACAGAAGAGACATTAGATCTTGCAAGTCTGTCATAATATAATAGACACAGTAGATCTAGCTGGTCTGTTATAATATAATAGAGACAGTAGATCTAGCTGGTCTGTCATAATACAATAGAGACAGTAGATCTAGCTGGTCTGTCATAATACAATAGAGACAGTAGATTTAGCTGCTCTGTCATAATATAATAGAGACAGTAGATCTAGCTGGTCTGTCATAATATAATAGAGACAGTAGATCTAGCTGGTCTGTCATAATATAATAGAGACAGTATATCGGCCTGGTCTGTCATAATATAATAGACACAGTAGATCTAGCTGGTCTGTCATAATACAGAAGAGACAATAGATCTAGCTGGTCTGTCATAATATAATAGACACAGTAGATCTAGCTGGTCTGTTATAATATAATAGAGACAGTAGATCTAGCTGGTCTGTCATAATACAATAGAGACAGTAGATTTAGCTGCTCTGTCATTCCATAATAGAGACATAGAGACAGTAGATTTAGCTGCTCTGTCATACCATAATAGAGACATAGAGGCAGTAGATTTAGCTGGTCTGTCATAATATAATAGAGACAGTATATCTACCTGGTCTGTCATTTTATAATAGAGACAGTAGATCTAGCTGGTCTGTCATAATATAATAGAGACAGTAGATCTAGCTGGTCTGTCATAATATAATAGAGACAGTATATCGGCCTGGTCTGTCATAATATAATAGAGACAGTATATCGACCTGGTCTGTCATAATACAGAAGAGACAGTAGATCTAGCTGGTCTGTCATAATATAATAGAGACAGTAGATCTCGCTGGTCTGTCATAATATAATAGAGACAGTAGATCTAGCTGGTCTGTCATAGTATAATAGGGACAGTAGATCTACCTGGTCTGTCAAAATATAATAGAGACAGTAGATCTAGCTGGTCTGTCATAATATAATAGAGACAGTAGATCTACCTGGTCTGTCAAAATATAATAGAGACAGTAGATTTAGTTGGTCTGTCATAATATAATAGAGACACTAGATCTAGCTGGTCTGTCATAATATAATAGAGACAGTATATCTAGATGGTCTGTCATGGTATAATAGGGACAATAGATCTACCTGGTCTGTCATAATATAATAGAGACAGTATATCGACCTGGTCTGTCATAATACAGAAGAGACATTAGATCTTGCTGGTCTGTCATAATATAATGGACACAGTAGATCTAGCTGGTCTGTTATAATATAATAGAGACAGTAGATCTAGCTGGTCTGTCATAATACAATAGAGACAGTAGATCTAGCTGGTCTGTCATAATACAATAGAGACAGTAGATTTAGCTGCTCTGTCATAATATAATAGAGACAGTAGATCTAGCAGGTCTGTCATAATATAATAGAGACAGTAGATCTAGCTGGTCTGTCATAATATAATAGAGACAGTATATCGGCCTGGTCTGTCATAATATAATAGACACAGTAGATCTAGCTGGTCTGTCATAATACAGAAGAGACAGTAGATCTAGCTGGTCTGTCATAATATAATAGACACAGTAGATCTAGCTGGTCTGTTATAATATAATAGAGACAGTAGATCTAGCTGGTCTGTCATAATACAATAGAGACAGTAGATTTAGCTGCTCTGTCATTCCATAATAGAGACATAGAGACAGTAGATTTAGCTGCTCTGTCATACCATAATAGAGACATAGAGACAGTAGATTTAGCTGGTCTGTCATTTTTATAATAGAGACAGTAGATCTAGCTGGTCTGTCATAATATAATAGAGACAGTAGATCTAGATGGTCTGTCATAGTATAATAGGGACAGTAGATCTACCTGGTCTGTCAAAATATAATAGAGACAGTAGATCTAGCTGGTCTGTCATAATATAATAGAGACAGTAGATCTACCTGGTCTGTCAAAATATAATAGAGACAGTAGATTTAGTTGGTCTGTCATAATATAATAGAGACACTAGATCTAGCTGGTCTGTCATAATATAATAGAGATAGTAGATCTAGCTGGTCTGTCATAATGTCATATTATAATTGAGACAATAGATCTAGCTGGTCTGTCATAATATAATAGAGACAGTAGATCTAGCCGGTCTGTCATATTATAATAGAGACAATAGATCTAGCTGGTCTGTCATATTATAATAGAGACAATTGATCTTGCTGGTCTGGCATAATACAATAGCGAGAATAGATCTAGCTGGTCTGTCATTTTATAATGGAGTCGGTATATCTACCTGGTCTCTCATAATATAATAGAGCCAGTAGATCTAGCTGGTCTGTCATAATACAATAGAGACAGTAGATCTAGCTGGTCTGTCATAATAAAATAGACAGTATATCTAGCTGGTCTGTCATAATATAATAGACAGTAGATCTAGCTGGTCTGTCATAATATAATAGACACAGTAGATCTAGCTGGTCTGTCATAATATAATAGAGACAGTATATCGACCTGGTCTGTCATAATACAGAAGAGACAGTAGATCTAGCTGGTCTGTCATAATACAATAGAGACAGTAGATCTAGCTGGTCTGTCATAATACAATAGAGACAGTAGATTTAGCTGCTCTGTCATACCATAGTAGAGACATAGAGACAGTAGATTTAGCTGGTCTGTCATAATATAATAGAGACAGTATATCTACCTGGTCTGTCATTTTATAATAGAGACAGTAGATCTAGCTGGTCTGTCATAATATAATAGAGACAGTAGATCTAGCTGGTCTGTCATAATATAATAGAGACAGTATATCGGCCTGGTCTGTCATAATATAATAGAGACAGTATATCGACCTGGTCTGTCATAATACAGAAGAGACAGTAGATCTAGCTGGTCTGTCATAATATAATAGAGACAGTAGATCTCGCTGGTCTGTCATAATATAATAGAGACAGTAGATCTAGCTGGTCTGTCATAGTATAATAGGGACAGTAGATCTACCTGGTCTGTCAAAATATAATAGAGACAGTAGATCTAGCTGGTCTGTCATAATATAATAGAGACAGTAGATCTACCTGGTCTGTCAAAATATAATAGAGACAGTAGATTTAGTTGGTCTGTCATAATATAATAGAGACACTAGATCTAGCTGGTCTGTCATAATATAATAGAGACAGTATATCGACCTGGTCTGTCATAATACAGAAGAGACAGTAGATCTAGCTGGTCTGTCATAATATAATAGACACAGTAGATCTAGCTGGTCTGTTATAATATAATAGAGACAGTAGATCTAGCTGGTCTGTCATAATACAATAGAGACAGTAGATCTAGCTGGTCTGTCATAATACAATAGAGACAGTAGATTTAGCTGCTCTGTCATACCATAATAGAGACATAGAGACAGTAGATTTAGCTGCTCTGTCATACCATAATAGAGACATAGAGACAGTAGATTTAGCTGGTCTGTCATAATATAATAGAGACAGTATATCTACCTGGTCTGTCATTTTATAATAGAGACAGTATATCTAGCTGGTCTGTCATAATATAATAGAGACAGTAGATCTAGCTGGTCTGTCATAATATAATAGAGACAGTAGATCTAGCTGGTCTGTCATAATATAATAGAGACAGTAGATCTACCTGGTCTGTCAAAATATAATAGAGACAGTAGATCTAGCTGGTCTGTCATAATACAATAGAGACAGTAGATTTAGCTGCTCTGTCATACCATAATAGAGACATAGAGACAATAGATTTAGCTGCTCTGTCATACCATAATAGAGACATAGAGACAGTAGATTTAGCTGGTCTGTCATAATATAATAGAGACAGTATATCTTACCTGGTCTGTCATTTTATAATAGAGACAGTAGATCTAGCTGGTCTGTCATAATATAATAGAGACAGTAGATCTAGCTGGTCTGTCATAATATAATAGAGACAGTAGATCTAGCTGGTCTGTCATAATAAAATAGACAGTATATCTTGCTGGTCTGTCATAATATAATAGACAGTAGATCTAGCTGGTCTGTCATAATATAATAGACACAGTAGATCTAGCTGGTCTGTCATAATATAATAGAGACAGTATATCTACCTGGTCTGTCATAATATAATAGAGACAGTATATCGACCTGGTCTGTCATAATATAATAGAGACAGTATATCGACCTGGTCTGTCATAATACAGAAGAGACAGTAGATCTAGCTGGTCTGTCATAATATAATAGACACAGTAGATCTAGCTGGTCTGTTATAATATAATAGAGACAGTAGATCTAGCTGGTCTGTCATAATACAATAGAGACAGTAGATCTAGCTGGTCTGTCATAATACAATAGAGACAGTAGATTTAGCTGCTCTGTCATACCATAATAGAGACATAGAGACAGTAGATTTAGCTGGTCTGTCATTTTATAATAGAGACAGTAGATCTAGCTGGTCTGTCATAATATAATAGAGACAGTAGATCTAGCTGGTCTGTCATAATATAATAGAGACAGTATATCGGCCTGGTCTGTCATAATATAATAGAGACAGTATATCGACCTGGTCTGTCATAATACAGAAGAGACAGTAGATCTAGCTGGTCTGTCATAATATAATAGACACAGTAGATCTAGCTGGTCTGTTATAATATAATAGAGACAGTAGATCTAGCTGGTCTGTCATAATACAATAGAGACAGTAGATCTAGCTGGTCTGTCATAATACAATAGAGACAGTAGATTTAGCTGCTCTGTCATACCATAATAGAGACATAGAGACAGTAGATTTAGCTGGTCTGTCATAATATAATAGAGACAGTATATCGACCTGGTCTGTCATAATACAGAAGAGACAGTAGATCTAGCTGGTCTGTCATAATATAATAGACACAGTAGATCTAGCTGGTCTGTTATAATATAATAGAGACAGTAGATCTAGCTGGTCTGTCATAATACAATAGAGACAGTAGATCTAGCTGGTCTGTCATAATACAATAGAGACAGTAGATTTAGCTGCTCTGTCATACCATAATAGAGACATAGAGACAGTAGATTTAGCTGCTCTGTCATACCATAATAGAGACATAGAGACAGTAGATTTAGCTGGTCTGTCATAATATAATAGAGACAGTATATCTACCTGGTCTGTCATTTTTATAATAGAGACAGTAGATCTAGCTGGTCTGTCATAATATAATAGAGACAGTAGATCTAGCTGGTCTGTCATAATATAATAGAGACAGTAGATCTAGCTGGTCTGTCATAGTATAATAGGGACAGTAGATCTACCTGGTCTGTCAAAATATAATAGAGACAGTAGATCTAGCTGGTCTGTCATAATATAATAGAGACAGTAGATCTACCTGGTCTGTCAAAATATAATAGAGACAGTAGATCTAGTTGGTCTGTCATAGTATAATAGGGACAGTAGATCTACCTGGTCTGTCAAAATATAATAGAGACAGTAGATCTAGCTGGTCTGTCATAATATAATAGAGACAGTAGATCTACCTGGTCTGTCAAAATATAATAGAGACAGTAGATCTAGCTGGTCTGTCATAATATAATAGACACAGTAGATCTAGCTGGTCTGTCATAATATAATAGAGACAGTATATCGACCTGGTCTGTCATAATATAATAGAGACAGTATATCGACCTGGTCTGTCATAATACAGAAGAGACATTAGATCTTGCTGGTCTGTCATAATATAATAGACACAGTAGATCTAGCTGGTCTGTTATAATATAATAGAGACAGTAGATCTAGCTGGTCTGTCATAATACAATAGAGACAGTAGATCTAGCTGGTCTATCATAATACAATAGAGACAGTAGATTTAGCTGCTCTGTCATAATATAATAGAGACAGTAGATCTAGCTGGTCTGTCATAATATAATAGAGACAGTAGATCTAGCTGGTCTGTCATAATATAATAGACACAGTAGATCTAGCTGGTCTGTTATAATACAGAAGAGACAGTAGATCTAGCTGGCCTGTCATAATATAATAGACACAGTAGATCTAGCTGGTCTGTTATAATATAATAGAGACAGTAGATCTAGCTGGTCTGTCATAATACAATAGAGACAGTAGATTTAGCTGCTCTGTCATTCCATAATAGAGACATAGAGACAGTAGATTTAGCTGCTCTGTCATACCATAATAGAGACATAGAGACAGTAGATTTAGCTGGTCTGTCATAATATAATAGAGACAGTATATCTACCTGGTCTGTCATTTTATAATAGAGACAGTGGATCTAGCTGGTCTGTCATAATATAATAGAGACAGTAGATCTAGATGGTCTGTCATAGTATAATAGGGACAGTAGATCTACCTGGTCTGTCAAAATATAATAGAGACAGTAGATCTAGCTGGTCTGTCATAATATAATAGAGACAGTAGATCTACCTGGTCTGTCAAAATATAATAGAGACAGTAGATTTAGTTGGTCTGTCATAATATAATAGAGACACTAGATCTAGCTGGTCTGTCATAATATAATAGAGATAGTAGATCTAGCTGGTCTGTCATAATGTCATATTATAATTGAGACAATAGATCTAGCTGGTCTGTCATAATATAATAGAGACAGTAGATCTAGCCGGTCTGTCATATTATAATAGAGACAATAGATCTAGCTGGTCTGTCATATTATAATAGAGACAATTGATCTTGCTGGTCTGGCATAATACAATAGCGAGAATAGATCTAGCTGGTCTGTCATTTTATAATGGAGTCTGTATATCTACCTGGTCTCTCATAATATAATAGAGCCAGTAGATCTAGCTGGTCTGTCATAATACAATAGAGACAGTAGATCTAGCTGGTCTGTCATAATAAAATAGACAGTAGATCTAGCTGGTCTGTCATAATATAATAGACACAGTAGATCTAGCTGGTCTGTCATAATATAATAGAGACAGTATATCGACCTGGTCTGTCATAATATAATAGAGACAGTATATCGACCTGGTCTGTCATAATACAGAAGAGACAGTAGATCTAGCTGGTCTGTCATAATATAATAGACACAGTAGATCTAGCTGGTCTGTTATAATATAATAGAGACAGTAGATCTAGCTGGTCTGTCATAATACAATAGAGACAGTAGATCTAGCTGGTCTGTCATAATACAATAGAGACAGTAGATTTAGCTGCTCTGTCATAATATAATAGAGACAGTAGATCTACCTGGTCTGTCATTTTATAATAGAGACAGTAGATTTAAGTCATTTAGCAGACGCTCTTATCCAGAGCGACTTAGATCTAGCTGGTCTGTCATAATATAATAGAGACAGTAGATCTAGCTGGTCTGTCATAATATAATAGAGACAGTATATCGGCCTGGTCTGTCATAATATAATAGAGACAGTATATCGACCTGGTCTGTCATAATACAGAAGAGACAGTAGATCTAGCTGGTCTGTCATAATATAATAGAGACAGTAGATCTCGCTGGTCTGTCATAATATAATAGAGACAATAGATCTAGCTGGTCTGTCATAGTATAATAGGGACAGTAGATCTACCTGGTCTGTCAAAATATAATAGAGACAGTAGATCTAGCTGGTCTGTCATAATATAATAGAGACAGTAGATCTACCTGGTCTGTCAAAATATAATAGAGACAGTAGATTTAGTTGGTCTGTCATAATATAATAGAGACACTAGATCTAGCTGGTCTGTCATAATATAATAGAGACAGTATATCGACCTGGTCTGTCATAATACAGAAGAGACAGTAGATCTAGCTGGTCTGTCATAATATAATAGACACAGTAGATCTAGCTGGTCTGTTATAATATAATAGAGACAGTAGATCTAGCTGGTCTGTCATAATACAATAGAGACAGTAGATCTAGCTGGTCTGTCATAATACAATAGAGACAGTAGATTTAGCTGCTCTGTCATACCATAATAGAGACATAGAGACAGTAGATTTAGCTGCTCTGTCATACCATAATAGAGACATAGAGACAGTAGATGTAGCTGGTCTGTCATAATATAATAGAGACAGTATATCTACCTGGTCTGTCATTTTATAATAGAGACAGTAGATCTAGCTGGTCTGTCATAATATAATAGAGACAGTAGATCTAGCTGGTCTGTCATAATATAATAGAGACAGTAGATCTAGCTGGTCTGTCATAGTATAATAGGGACAGTAGATCTACCTGGTCTGTCAAAATGTAATAGAGACAGTAGATCTAGCTGGTCTGTCATAATATAATAGAGACAGTAGATCTACCTGGTCTGTCAAAATATAATAGAGACAGTAGATCTAGCTGGTCTGTCATAATACAATAGAGACAGTAGATTTAGCTGCTCTGTCATTCCATAATAGAGACATAGAGACAGTAGATTTAGCTGCTCTGTCATACCATAATAGAGACATAGAGACAGTAGATTTAGCTGGTCTGTCATAATATAATAGAGACAGTATATCTTACCTGGTCTGTCATTTTATAATAGAGACAGTAGATCTAGCTGGTCTGTCATAATATAATAGAGACAGTAGATCTAGCTGGTCTGTCATAATATAATAGAGACAGTAGATCTAGCTGGTCTGTCATAATAAAATAGACAGTATATCTTGCTGGTCTGTCATAATATAATAGACAGTAGATCTAGCTGGTCTGTCATAATATAATAGACACAGTAGATCTAGCTGGTCTGTCATAATATAATAGAGACAGTATATCTACCTGGTCTGTCATAATATAATAGAGACAGTATATCGACCTGGTCTGTCATAATATAATAGAGACAGTATATCGACCTGGTCTGTCATAATACAGAAGAGACAGTAGATCTAGCTGGTCTGTCATAATATAATAGACACAGTAGATCTAGCTGGTCTGTTATAATATAATAGAGACAGTAGGTCTAGCTGGTCTGTCATAATACAATAGAGACAGTAGATCTAGCTGGTCTGTCATAATACAATAGAGACAGTAGATTTAGCTGCTCTGTCATACCATAATAGAGACATAGAGACAGTAGATTTAGCTGGTCTGTCATAATATAATAGAGACAGTATATCTACCTGGTCTGTCATTTTATAATAGAGACAGTAGATCTAGCTGGTCTGTCATAATATAATAGAGACAGTAGATCTAGCTGGTCTGTCATTATATAATAGAGACAGTATATCGGCCTGGTCTGTCATAATATAATAGAGACAGTATATCGACCTGGTCTGTCATAATACAGAAGAGACAGTAGATCTCGCTGGTCTGTCATAATATAATAGACACAGTAGATCTAGCTGGTCTGTTATAATATAATAGAGACAGTAGATCTAGCTGCTCTGTCATTCCATAATAGAGACATAGAGACAGTAGATTTAGCTGCTCTGTCATACCATAATAGAGACATAGAGACAGTAGATTTAGCTGGTCTGTCATAATATAATAGAGACAGTATATCTACCTGGTCTGTCATTTTATAATAGAGACAGTAGATCTAGCTGGTCTGTCATAATATAATAGAGACAGTAGATCTAGCTGGTCTGTCATAATATAATAGAGACAGTAGATTTAGTTGGTCTGTCATAATATAATAGAGACACTAGATCTAGCTGGTCTGTCATAATATAATAGAGATAGTAGATCTAGCTGGTCTGTCATAATACAATAGAGACACTAGATCTAGCTGGTCTGTCATAATATAATAGAGATAGTAGATCTAGCTGGTCTGTCATAATACAATAGAGACAATAGATCTAGCTGGTCTGTCATAATATAATAGAGACAGTAGATCTAGCCGGTCTGTCATATTATAATAGAGACAATAGATCTAGCTGGTCTGTCATATTATAATAGAGACAATTGATCTAGCTGGTCTGTCATAATACAATAGCGAGAATAGATCTAGCTGGTCTGTCATTTTATAATGGAGTCGGTATATCTACCTGGTCTCTCATAATATAATAGAGACAGTAGATCTAGCTGGTCTGTCATAATACAATAGAGACAGTAGATCTAGCTGGTCTGTCATAATAAAATAGACAGTATATCTAGCTGGTCTGTCATAATATAATAGACAGTAGATCTAGCTGGTCTGTCATAATATAATAGACACAGTAGATCTAGCTGGTCTGTCATATTATAATAGAGACAGTATATCTACCTGGTCTGTCATAATATAATAGAGACAGTATATCGACCTGGTCTGTCATAATATAATAGAGACAGTATATCGACCTGGTCTGTCATAATACAGAAGAGACAGTAGGTCTAGCTGGTCTGTCATAATATAATAGACACAGTAGATCTAGCTGGTCTGTTATAATATAATAGAGACAGTAGATCTAGCTGGTCTGTCATAATACAATGGAGACAGTAGATCTAGCTGGTCTGTCATAATACAATAGAGACAGTAGATTTAGCTGCTCTGTCATACCATAATAGAGACATAGAGACAGTAGATTTAGCTGGTCTGTCATAATATAATAGAGACAGTATATCTACCTGGTCTGTCATTTTATAATAGAGACAGTAGATCTAGCTGGTCTGTCATAATATAATAGAGACAGTAGATCTAGCTGGTCTGTCATAATATAATAGAGACAGTATATCGGCCTGGTCTGTCATAATATAATAGAGACAGTATATCGACCTGGTCTGTCATAATACAGAAGAGACAGTAGATCTAGCTGGTCTGTCATAATATAATAGACACAGTAGATCTAGCTGGTCTGTTATAATATAATAGACACAGTAGATCTAGCTGGTCTGTCATAATATAATAGAGACAGTAGATCTAGCTGCTCTGTCATACCATAATAGAGACATAGAGACAGTAGATTTAGCTGGTCTGTCATAATATAATAGAGACAGTATATCTACCTGGTCTGTCATTTTATAATAGAGACAGTAGATCTAGCTGGTCTGTCATAATATAATAGAGACAGTAGATCTAGCTGGTCTGTCATAATATAATAGAGACAGTAGATCTAGCTGGTCTGTCATAGTATAATAGGGTCAGTAGATCTACCTGGTCTGTCAAAATATAATAGAGACAGTAGATCTAGCTGGTCTGTCAAAATATAATAGAGACAGTAGATTTAGTTGGTCTGTCATAATATAATAGAGACACTAGATCTAGCTGGTCTGTCATAATATAATAGAGATAGTAGATCTAGCTGGTCTGTCATAATACAATAGAGACAGTAGATTTAGCTGCTCTGTCATACCATAATAGAGACATAGAGACAGTAGATTTAGCTGGTCTGTCATAATATAATAGAGACAGTATATCTACCTGGTCTGTCATTATATAATAGAGACAGTAGATCTAGCTGGTCTGTCATAATATAATAGAGACAGTAGATCTCGCTGGTCTGTCATAGTATAATAGGGACAGTAGATCTACCTGGTCTGTCAAAATATAATAGAGACAGTAGATCTAGCTGGTGTGTCATAATATAATAGAGACAGTAGATCTACCTGGTCTGTCAAAATATAATAGAGACAGTAGATTTAGTTGGTCTGTCATAATATAATAGAGACACTAGATCAAGCTGGTCTGTCATAATATAATAGAGATAGTAGATCTAGCTGGTCTGTCATAATACAATAGAGACAGTAGATCTAGCTGGTCTGTCATAATGTCATATTATAATTGAGACAATAGATCTAGCTGGTCTGTCATAATATAATAGAGACAGTAGATCTAGCCGGTCTGTCATATTATAATAGAGACAATAGATCTAGCTGGTCTGTCATATTATAATAGAGAGAATTGATCTAGCTGGTCTGTCATAATACAATAGCGAGAATAGATCTAGCTGGTCTCTCATAATATAATAGAGACAGTAGATCTAGCCGGTCTGTCATATTATAATAGAGACAATAGATCTAGCTGGTCTGTCATATTATAATAGAGACAATTGATCTAGCTGGTCTGTCATAATACAATAGCGAGAATAGATCTAGCTGGTCTGTCATTTTATAATGGAGTCGGTATATCTACCTGGTCTCTCATAATATAATAGAGACAGTAGATCTAGCTGGTCTGTCATAATACAATAGAGACAGTAGATCTAGCTGGTCTGTCATAATAAAATAGACAGTATATCTAGCTGGTCTGTCATAATATAATAGACAGTAGATCTAGCTGGTCTGTCATAATATAATAGACACAGTAGATCTAGCTGGTCTGTCATATTATAATAGAGACAGTATATCTACCTGGTCTGTCATAATATAATAGAGACAGTATATCGACCTGGTCTGTCATAATATAATAGAGACAGTATATCGACCTGGTCTGTCATAATACAGAAGAGACAGTAGGTCTAGCTGGTCTGTCATAATATAATAGACACAGTAGATCTAGCTGGTCTGTTATAATATAATAGAGACAGTAGATCTAGCTGGTCTGTCATAATACAATGGAGACAGTAGATCTAGCTGGTCTGTCATAATACAATAGAGACAGTAGATTTAGCTGCTCTGTCATACCATAATAGAGACATAGAGACAGTAGATTTAGCAGGTCTGTCATAATATAATAGAGACAGCATATCTACCTGGTCTGTCATTTTATAATAGAGACAGTAGATCTAGCTGGTCTGTCATAATATAATAGAGACAGTAGATCTAGCTGGTCTGTCATAATATAATAGAGACAGTATATCGGCCTGGTCTGTCATAATATAATAGAGACAGTATATCGACCTGGTCTGTCATAATACAGAAGAGACAGTAGATCTAGCTGGTCTGTCATAATATAATAGACACAGTAGATCTAGCTGGTCTGTTATAATATAATAGACACAGTAGATCTAGCTGGTCTGTCATAATATAATAGAGACAGTAGATCTAGCTGCTCTGTCATACCATAATAGAGACATAGAGACAGTAGATTTAGCTGGTCTGTCATAATATAATAGAGACAGTATATCTACCTGGTCTGTCATTTTATAATAGAGACAGTAGATCTAGCTGGTCTGTCATAATATAATAGAGACAGTAGATCTAGCTGGTCTGTCATAATATAATAGAGACAGTAGATCTAGCTGGTCTGTCATAAGTATAATAGGGTCAGTAGATCTACCTGGTCTGTCAAAATATAATAGAGACAGTAGATCTAGCTGGTCTGTCAAAATATAATAGAGACAGTAGATTTAGTTGGTCTGTCATAATATAATAGAGACACTAGATCTAGCTGGTCTGTCATAATATAATAGAGATAGTAGATCTAGCTGGTCTGTCATAATACAATAGAGACAGTAGATTTAGCTGCTCTGTCATACCATAATAGAGACATAGAGACAGTAGATTTAGCTGGTCTGTCATAATATAATAGAGACAGTATATCTACCTGGTCTGTCATTTTATAATAGAGACAGTAGATCTAGCTGGTCTGTCATAATATAATAGAGACAGTAGATCTCGCTGGTCTGTCATAGTATAATAGGGACAGTAGATCTACCTGGTCTGTCAAAATATAATAGAGACAGTAGATCTAGCTGGTCTGTCATAATATAATAGAGACAGTAGATCTACCTGGTCTGTCAAAATATAATAGAGACAGTAGATTTAGTTGGTCTGTCATAATATAATAGAGACACTAGATCAAGCTGGTCTGTCATAATATAATAGAGATAGTAGATCTAGCTGGTCTGTCATAATACAATAGAGACAGTAGATCTAGCTGGTCTGTCATAATGTCATATTATAATTGAGACAATAGATCTAGCTGGTCTGTCATAATATAATAGAGACAGTAGATCTAGCCGGTCTGTCATATTATAATAGAGACAATAGATCTAGCTGGTCTGTCATATTATAATAGAGAGAATTGATCTAGCTGGTCTGTCATAATACAATAGCGAGAATAGATCTAGCTGGTCTGTCATTTTATAATGGAGTCGGTGTATCTACCTGGTCTCTCATAATATAATAGAGACAGTAGATCTAGCTGGTCTGACATAATACAATAGAGACAGTAGATCTAGCTGGTCTGTCATAATAAAATAGACAGTATATCTAGCTGGTCTGTCATAATATAATAGACAGTAGATCTAGCTGGTCTGTCATAATATAATAGACACAGTAGATCTAGCTAGTCTGTCATAATATAATAGAGACAGTATATCGACCTGGTCTGTCATAATATAATAGAGACAGTATATCGACCTGGTCTGTCATAATATAATAGAGACAGTATATCGACCTGGTCTGTCATAATACAGAAGAGACAGTAGATCTAGCTGGTCTGTCATAATATAATAGACACAGTAGATCTAGCTGGTCTGTTATAATATAATAGAGACAGTAGATCTAGCTGGTCTGTCATAATACAATAGAGACAGTAGATCTAGCTGGTCTGTCATAATACAATAGAGACACTAGATTTAGCTGCTCTGTCATACCATAATAGAGACATAGAGACAGTAGATTTAGCTGGTCTGTCATAATATAATAGAGACAGTATATCTACCTGGTCTGTCATTTTATAATAGAGACAGTAGATCTAGCTGGTCTGTCATAATATAATAGAGACAGTAGATCTAGCTGGTCTGTCATAATATAATAGAGACAGTAGATCTTGCTGGTCTGTCATAGTATAATAGGGACAGTAGATTTAGTTGGTCTGTCATAATATAGTAGAGACACTAGATCTAGCTGGTCTGTCATAATATAATAGAGATAGTAGATCTAGCTATGCTGTCATAATACAATAGAGACAGTAGATCTAGCTGGTCTGTCATAATGTCATATTATAATAGAGACAATAGATCTAGCTGGTCTGTCATAATATAATAGAGACAGTAGATCTAGCTGGTCTGTCGTATTATAATAGAGACAGTAGATCTAGCTGGTCTGTCATATTATAATAGAGACAATTGATCTAGCTGGTCTGTCATAATACAATAGCGAGAATAGATCTAGCTGGTCTGTCATTTTATAATGGAGTCGGTATATCTACCTGGTCTCTCATAATATAATAGAGACAGTAGATCTAGCTAGTCTGTCATAATACAATAGAGACAGTAGATCTAGCTGGTCTGTCATAATAAAATAGACAGTACATCTATCTGGTCTGTCATAATATAATAGACAGTAGATCTAGCTGGTCTGTCATAATATAATAGACACAGTAGATCTAGCTGGTCTGTCATAATATAATAGAGACAGTATATCTACCTGGTCTGTCATAATATAATAGAGACAGTATATCGACCTGGTCTGTCATAATATAATAGACACAGTAGATCTAGCTGGTCTGTTATAATATAATAGAGACAGTAGATCTAGCTGGTCTGTCATAATACAATAGAGACAGTAGATCTAGCTGGTCTGTCATAATACAATAGAGACAGTAGATTTAGCTGCTCTGTCATACCATAATAGAGACATAGAAACAGTAGATTTAGCTGGTCTGTCATAATATAATAGAGACAGTATATCGACCTGGTCTGTCATAATATAATAGAGACAGTATATCGAGCTGGTCTGTCATAATACAGAAGAGACAGTAGATCTAGCTGGTCTGTCATAATATAATAGACACAGTAGATCTAGCTGGTCTGTTATAATATAATAGAGACAGTAGATCTAGCTGGTCTGTCATAATACAATAGAGACAGTAGATCTAGCTGGTCTGTCATAATACAATAGAGACAGTAGATTTAGCTGCTCTGTCATACCATAATAGAGACATAGAAACAGTAGATTTAGCTGGTCTGTCATAATATAATAGAGACAGTATATCTACCTGGTCTGTCATTTTATAATAGAGACAGTAGATCTAGCTGGTCTGCCATAATATAATAGAGACAGTAGATATAGCTGGTCTGTCATAATATAATAGAGACAGTATATCTACCTGGTCTGTCATAATATAATAGAGACAGTATATCGACCTGGTCTGTCATAATATAATAGACACAGTATATCTAGCTGGTCTGTTATAATATAATAGACACAGTAGATCTAGCTGGTCTGTTATAATATAATAGAGACAGTAGATGTAGCTGGTCTGTCATAATATAATAGACACAGTAGATCTAGCTGGTCTGTCATAATACAATAGAGACAGTAGATTTAGCTGCTCTGTCATACCATAATAGAGACATAGAAACAGTAGATTTAGCTGGTCTGTCATATTATAATAGAGACAATAGATCTAGCTGGTCTGTCATATTATAATAGAGAGAATTGATCTAGCTGGTCTGTCATAATACAATAGCGAGAATAGATCTAGCTGGTCTGTCATTTTATAATGGAGTCGGTGTATCTACCTGGTCTCTCATAATATAATAGAGACAGTAGATCTAGCTGGTCTGACATAATACAATAGAGACAGTAGATCTAGCTGGTCTGTCATAATAAAATAGACAGTATATCTAGCTGGTCTGTCATAATATAATAGACAGTAGATCTAGCTGGTCTGTCATAATATAATAGACACAGTAGATCTAGCTAGTCTGTCATAATATAATAGAGACAGTATATCGACCTGGTCTGCCATAATATAATAGAGACAGTATATCGACCTGGTCTGTCATAATATAATAGAGACAGTATATCGACCTGGTCTGTCATAATACAGAAGAGACAGTAGATCTAGCTGGTCTGTCATAATATAATAGACACAGTAGATCTAGCTGGTCTGTTATAATATAATAGAGACAGTAGATCTAGCTGGTCTGTCATAATACAATAGAGACAGTAGATCTAGCTGGTCTGTCATAATACAATAGAGACACTAGATTTAGCTGCTCTGTCATACCATAATAGAGACATAGAGACAGTAGATTTAGCTGGTCTGTCATAATATAATAGAGACAGTATATCTACCTGGTCTGTCATTTTATAATAGAGACAGTAGATCTAGCTGGTCTGTCATAATATAATAGAGACAGTAGATCTAGCTGGTCTGTCATAATATAATAGAGACAGTAGATCTTGCTGGTCTGTCATAGTATAATAGGGACAGTAGATTTAGTTGGTCTGTCATAATATAGTAGAGACACTAGATCTAGCTGGTCTGTCATAATATAATAGAGATAGTAGATCTAGCTATGCTGTCATAATACAATAGAGACAGTAGATCTAGCTGGTCTGTCATAATGTCATATTATAATAGAGACAATAGATCTAGCTGGTCTGTCATAATATAATAGAGACAGTAGATCTAGCTGGTCTGTCGTATTATAATAGAGACAGTAGATCTAGCTGGTCTGTCATATTATAATAGAGACAATTGATCTAGCTGGTCTGTCATAATACAATAGCGAGAATAGATCTAGCTGGTCTGTCATTTTATAATGGAGTCGGTATATCTACCTGGTCTCTCATAATATAATAGAGACAGTAGATCTAGCTAGTCTGTCATAATACAATAGAGACAGTAGATCTAGCTGGTCTGTCATAATAAAATAGACAGTACATCTATCTGGTCTGTCATAATATAATAGACAGTAGATCTAGCTGGTCTGTCATAATATAATAGACACAGTAGATCTAGCTGGTCTGTCATAATATAATAGAGACAGTATATCTACCTGGTCTGTCATAATATAATAGAGACAGTATATCGACCTGGTCTGTCATAATATAATAGACACAGTAGATCTAGCTGGTCTGTCATAATATAATAGACACAGTAGATCTAGCTGGTCTGTTATAATATAATAGAGACAGTAGATCTAGCTGGTCTGTCATAATACAATAGAGACAGTAGATCTAGCTGGTCTGTCATAATACAATAGAGACAGTAGATTTAGCTGCTCTGTCATACCATAATAGAGACATAGAAACAGTAGATTTAGCTGGTCTGTCATAATATAATAGAGACAGTATATCGACCTGGTCTGTCATAATATAATAGAGACAGTATATCGAGCTGGTCTGTCATAATACAGAAGAGACAGTAGATCTAGCTGGTCTGTCATAATATAATAGACACAGTAGATCTAGCTGGTCTGTTATAATATAATAGAGACAGTAGATCTAGCTGGTCTGTCATAATACAATAGAGACAGTAGATCTAGCTGGTCTGTCATAATACAATAGAGACAGTAGATTTAGCTGCTCTGTCATACCATAATAGAGACATAGAAACAGTAGATTTAGCTGGTCTGTCATAATATAATAGAGACAGTATATCTACCTGGTCTGTCATTTTATAATAGAGACAGTAGATCTAGCTGGTCTGCCATAATATAATAGAGACAGTAGATATAGCTGGTCTGTCATAATATAATAGAGACAGTATATCTACCTGGTCTGTCATAATATAATAGAGACAGTATATCGACCTGGTCTGTCATAATATAATAGACACAGTATATCTAGCTGGTCTGTTATAATATAATAGACACAGTAGATCTAGCTGGTCTGTTATAATATAATAGAGACAGTAGATGTAGCTGGTCTGTCATAATATAATAGACACAGTAGATCTAGCTGGTCTGTCATAATACAATAGAGACAGTAGATTTAGCTGCTCTGTCATACCATAATAGAGACATAGAAACAGTAGATTTAGCTGGTCTGTCATAATATAATAGAGACAGTATATCTACCTGGTCTGTCATTTTATAATAGAGACAGTAGATCTAGCTGGTCTGTCATAATATAATAGACACAGTAGATCTAGCTGGTCTGTCATAATATAATAGAGACAGTATATCTACCTGGTCTGTCATAATATAATAGAGACAGTATATCGACCTGGTCTGTCATAATATAATAGACACAGTAGATCTAGCTGGTCTGTTATAATATAATAGACACAGTAGATCTAGCTGGTCTGTTATAATATAATAGAGACAGTAGATGTAGCTGGTCTGTCATAATATAAGAGACACAGTAGATCTAGCTGGTCTGTTATAATATAATAGAGACAGTAGATCTAGCTGGTCTGTCATAATACAATAGAGACAGTAGATCTAGCTGGTCTGTCATAATACAATAGAGACAGTAGATTTAGCTGCTCTGTCATACCATAATAGAGACATAGAAACAGTAGATTTAGCTGGTCTGTCATAATATAATAGAGACAGTATATCGACCTGGTCTGTCATAATATAATAGAGACAGTATATCGAGCTGGTCTGTCATAATACAGAAGAGACAGTAGATCTAGCTGGTCTGTCATAATATAATAGACACAGTAGATCTAGCTGGTCTGTTATAATATAATAGAGACAGTAGATCTAGCTGGTCTGTCATAATACAATAGAGACAGTAGATTTAGCTGCTCTGTCATACCATAATAGAGACATAGAAACAGTAGATTTAGCTGGTCTGTCATAATATAATAGAGACAGTATATCTACCTGGTCTGTCATTTTATAATAGAGACAGTAGATCTAGCTGGTCTGCCATAATATAATAGAGACAGTAGATATAGCTGGTCTGTCATAATATAATAGAGACAGTATATCTACCTGGTCTGTCATAATATAATAGAGACAGTATATCGACCTGGTCTGTCATAATATAATAGACACAGTATATCTAGCTGGTCTGTTATAATATAATAGACACAGTAGATCTAGCTGGTCTGTTATAATATCATAGAGACAGTAGATGTAGCTGGTCTGTCATAATATAATAGACACAGTAGATCTAGCTGGTCTGTCATAATACAATAGAGACAGTAGATTTAGCTGCTCTGTCATACCATAATAGAGACATAGAAACAGTAGATTTAGCTGGTCTGTCATAATATAATAGAGACAGTATATCTACCTGGTCTGTCATTTTATAATAGAGACAGTAGATCTAGCTGGTCTGTCATAATATAATAGACACAGTAGATCTAGCTGGTCTGTCATAATATAATAGAGACAGTATATCTACCTGGTCTGTCATAATATAATAGAGACAGTATATCGACCTGGTCTGTCATAATATAATAGACACAGTAGATCTAGCTGGTCTGTTATAATATAATAGACACAGAAGATCTAGCTGGTCTGTTATAATATAATAGAGACAGTAGATGTAGCTGGTCTGTCATAATATAATAGACACAGTAGATCTAGCTGGTCTGTTATAATATAATAGAGACAGTAGATCTAGCTGGTCTGTCATAATACAATAGAGACAGTAGATCTAGCTGGTCTGTCATAATACAATAGAGACAGTAGATTTAGCTGCTCTGTCATACCATAATAGAGACATAGAAACAGTAGATTTAGCTGGTCTGTCATAATATAATAGAGACAGTATATCGACCTGGTCTGTCATAATATAATAGAGACAGTATATCGAGCTGGTCTGTCATAATACAGAAGAGACAGTAGATCTAGCTGGTCTGTCATAATATAATAGACACAGTAGATCTAGCTGGTCTGTTATAATATAATAGAGACAGTAGATCTAGCTGGTCTGTCATAATACAATAGAGACAGTAGATCTAGCTGGTCTGTCATAATACAATAGAGACAGTAGATTTAGCTGCTCTGTCATACCATAATAGAGACATAGAAACAGTAGATTTAGCTGGTCTGTCATAATATAATAGAGACAGTATATCTACCTGGTCTGTCATTTTATAATAGAGACAGTAGATCTAGCTGGTCTGCCATAATATAATAGAGACAGTAGATATAGCTGGTCTGTCATAGTATAATAGGGACAGTAGATCTACCTGGTCTGTCAAAATATAATAGAGACAGTAGATTTAGCTGGTCTGTCATAATATAATAGAGACAGTAGATCTAGCTGGTCTGTCATAGTATAATAGGGACAGTAGATCTACCTGGTCTGTCAAAATATAATAGAGACAGTAGATCTAGCTGGTCTGTCATAATATAATAGAGACAGTGGATCTACCTGGTCTGTCAAAATATAATAGAGACAGTAGATTTAGTTGGTCTGTCATAATATAATAGAGAGCTGGTCTGTCATAATATAATAGAGATAGTAGATCTAGCTGGTCTGTCATAATACAATAGAGACAGTAGATCTAGCTGGTCTGTCATAATGTCATATTATAATTGAGACAATAGATCTAGCTGGTCTGTCATAATATAATAGAGACAGTAGATCTAGCCGGTCTGTCATATTATAATAGAGACAATAGATCTAGCTGGTCTGTCATATTATAATAGAGACAATTGATCTAGCTAGTCTGTCATAATAAAATAGACAGTATATCTAGCTGGTCTGTCATAATACAATAGAGACAGTAGATCTACCTGGTCTGTCAAAATATAATAGAGACAGTAGATTTAGTTGGTCTGTCATAATATAATAGAGACACTAGATCTAGCTGGTCTGTCATAATATAATAGAGATAGTAGATCTAGCTGGTCTGTCATAATGTCATATTATAATAGAGACAGTAGATCTAGCTGGTCTGTCATATTATAATAGAGACAATTGATCTAGCTGGTCTGTCATAATACAATAGCGAGAATAGATCTCGCTGGTCTGTCATTTTATAATGGAGTCGGTATATCTACCTGGTCTCTCATAATATAATAGACACAGTAGATCTAGCTGGTCTGTCATAATGTCATATTATAATAGAGACAGTAGATCTAGCTGGTCTGTCATAATAAAATAGACAGTAGATCTAGCTGGTCTGTCATAATATAATAGACAGTAGATGTAAGTCGCTCTGGATAAGAGCGTCTGCTAAATGACTTAAATGTAATGTAAAAATCTAGCTGGTCTGTCATAATATAATAGAGACAGTAGATCTAGCTGGTCTGTCATAGTATAATAGGGACAGTAGATCTAGCTGGTCTGTCATAATGTCATATTATAATTGAGACAATAGATCTAGCTGGTCTGTCATAATATAATAGAGACAGTAGATCTAGCCGGTCTGTCATATTATAATAGAGACAGTAGATCTAGCTGGTCTGTCATATTATAATAGAGACAATTGATCTAGCTGGTCTGTCATAATACAATAGCGAGAATAGATCTAGCTGGTCTGTTATTTTATAATGGAGTCGGTATATCTACCTGGTCTCTCATAATATAATAGAGACAGTAGATCTAGCTGGTCTGTCATAATACAATAGAGACAGTAGATCTAGCTGGTCTGTCATAATAAAATAGACAGTATATCTAGCTGGTCTGTTATAATATAATAGACAGTAGATCTAGCTGGTCTGTCATAATATAATAGACACAGTAGATCTGGCTGGTCTGTCATAATATAATAGAGACAGTAGATTTAGTTGGTCTGTCATAATATAATAGAGACACTAGATCTAGCTGGTCTGTCATAATATAATAGAGATAGTAGATCTAGCTATGCTGTCATAATACAATAGAGACAGTAGATCTAGCTGGTCTGTCATAATGTCATATTATAATAGAGACAGTAGATCTAGCTGGTCTGTCATATTATAATAGAGACAATTGATCTAGCTGGTCTGTCATAATACAATAGCGAGAATAGATCTAGCTGGTCTGTCATTTTATAATGGAGTCGGTATATCTACCTGGTCTCTCATAATATAATAGAGACAGTAGATCTAGCTGGTCTGTCATAATAAAATAGACAGTAGATCTAGCTCGTCTGTCATAATATAATAGACAGTAGATCTAGCTGGTCTGTCATAATATAATAGACACAGTAGATCTAGCTGGTCTGTCATAATACAATAGAGACAGTAGATCTAGCTGGTCTGTCATAATAAAATAGACAGTAGATCTAGCTGGTCTGTCATAATATAATAGACAGTAGATCTAGCTGGTCTGTCATAATATAATAGAGACAGTAGATCTAGCTGGTCTGTCATAGTATAATAGGGACAGTAGATCTAGCTGGTCTGTCATAATGTCATATTATAATAGAGACAATTGATCTAGCTGGTCTGTCATAATACAATAGCGAGAATAGATCTAGCTGGTCTGTCATTTTATAATGGAGTCGGTATATCGACCTGGTCTCTCATAATATAGTAGAGACAGTAGATCTAGCTGGTCTGTCATAATATAATAGAGACAGTAGATCTAGCTGGTCTGTCATAATATAATAGAGACAGTATATCGGCCTGGTCTGTCATAATATAATAGACACAGTAGATCTAGCTGGTCTGTCATAATACAGAAGAGACAGTAGATCTAGCTGGTCTGTCATAATATAATAGACACAGTAGATCTAGCTGGTCTGTTATAATATAATAGAGACAGTAGATCTAGCTGGTCTGTCATAATACAATAGAGACAGTAGATTTAGCTGCTCTGTCATTCCATAATAGAGACATAGAGACAGTAGATTTAGCTGCTCTGTCATACCATAATAGAGACATAGAGACAGTAGATTTAGCTGGTCTGTCATAATATAATAGAGACAGTATATCTACCTGGTCTGTCATTTTATAATAGAGACAGTAGATCTAGCTGGTCTGTCATAATATAATAGAGACAGTAGATCTAGATGGTCTGTCATAGTATAATAGGGACAGTAGATCTACCTGGTCTGTCAAAATATAATAGAGACAGTAGATCTAGCTGGTCTGTCATAATATAATAGAGACAGTAGATCTACCTGGTCTGTCAAAATATAATAGAGACAGTAGATTTAGTTGGTCTGTCATAATATAATAGAGACACTAGATCTAGCTGGTCTGTCATAATATAATAGAGATAGTAGATCTAGCTGGTCTGTCATAATGTCATATTATAATTGAGACAATAGATCTAGCTGGTCTGTCATAATATAATAGAGACAGTAGATCTAGCCGGTCTGTCATATTATAATAGAGACAATAGATCTAGCTGGTCTGTCATATTATAATAGAGACAATTGATCTTGCTGGTCTGGCATAATACAATAGCAAGAATAGATCTAGCTGGTCTGTCATTTTATAATGGAGTCGGTATATCTACCTGGTCTCTCATAATATAATAGAGCCAGTAGATCTAGCTGGTCTGTCATAATACAATAGAGACAGTAGATCTAGCTGGTCTGTCATAATAAAATAGACAGTATATCTAGCTGGTCTGTCATAATATAATAGACAGTAGATCTAGCTGGTCTGTCATAATATAATAGACACAGTAGATCTAGCTGGTCTGTCATAATATAATAGAGACAGTATATCGACCTGGTCTGTCATAATACAGAAGAGACAGTAGATCTAGCTGGTCTGTCATAATATAATAGACACAGTAGATCTAGCTGGTCTGTTATAATATAATAGAGACAGTAGATCTAGCTGGTCTGTCATAATACAATAGAGACAGTAGATCTAGCTGGTCTGTCATAATACAATAGAGACAGTAGATTTAGCTGCTCTGTCATACCATAGTAGAGACATAGAGACAGTAGATTTAGCTGGTCTGTCATAATATAATAGAGACAGTATATCTACCTGGTCTGTCATTTTATAATAGAGACAGTAGATCTAGCTGGTCTGTCATAATATAATAGAGACAGTAGATCTAGCTGGTCTGTCATAATATAATAGAGACAGTATATCGGCCTGGTCTGTCATAATATAATAGAGACAGTATATCGACCTGGTCTGTCATAATACAGAAGAGACAGTAGATCTAGCTGGTCTGTCATAATATAATAGAGACAGTAGATCTAGCTGGTCTGTCATAGTATAATAGGGACAGTAGATCTACCTGGTCTGTCAAAATATAATAGAGACAGTAGATCTAGCTGGTCTGTCATAATATAATAGAGACAGTAGATCTACCTGGTCTGTCAAAATATAATAGAGACAGTAGATTTAGTTGGTCTGTCATAATATAATAGAGACACTAGATCTAGCTGGTCTGTCATAATATAATAGAGACAGTATATCGACCTGGTCTGTCATAATACAGAAGAGACAGTAGATCTAGCTGGTCTGTCATAATATAATAGACACAGTAGATCTAGCTGGTCTGTTATAATATAATAGAGACAGTAGATCTAGCTGGTCTGTCATAATACAATAGAGACAGTAGATCTAGCTGGTCTGTCATAATACAATAGAGACAGTAGATTTAGCTGCTCTGTCATACCATAATAGAGACATAGAGACAGTAGATTTAGCTGCTCTGTCATACCATAATAGAGACATAGAGACAGTAGATTTAGCTGGTCTGTCATAATATAATAGAGACAGTATATCTACCTGGTCTGTCATTTTATAATAGAGACAGTAGATCTAGCTGGTCTGTCATAATATAATAGAGACAGTAGATCTAGCTGGTCTGTCATAATATAATAGAGACAGTAGATCTAGCTGGTCTGTCATAGTATAATAGGGACAGTAGATCTACCTGGTCTGTCAAAATGTAATAGAGACAGTAGATCTAGCTGGTCTGTCATAATATAATAGAGACAGTAGATCTACCTGGTCTGTCAAAATATAATAGAGACAGTAGATCTAGCTGGTCTGTCATAATACAATAGAGACAGTAGATTTAGCTGCTCTGTCATTCCATAATAGAGACATAGAGACAGTAGATTTAGCTGCTCTGTCATACCATAATAGAGACATAGAGACAGTAGATTTAGCTGGTCTGTCATAATATAATAGAGACAGTATATCTTACCTGGTCTGTCATTTTATAATAGAGACAGTAGATCTAGCTGGTCTGTCATAATATAATAGAGACAGTAGATCTAGCTGGTCTGTCATAATATAATAGAGACAGTAGATCTAGCTGGTCTGTCATAATAAAATAGACAGTATATCTTGCCGGTCTGTCATAATATAATAGACAGTAGATCTAGCTGGTCTGTCATAATACAATAGAGACAGTAGATCTAGCTGGTCTGTCATAATAAAATAGACAGTATATCTAGCTGGTCTGTCATAATATAATAGACAGTAGATCTAGCTGGTCTGTCATAATATAATAGACACAGTAGATCTAGCTGGTCTGTCATAATATAATAGAGACAGTATATCGACCTGGTCTGTCATAATACAGAAGAGACAGTAGATCTAGCTGGTCTGTCATAATATAATAGACACAGTAGATCTAGCTGGTCTGTTATAATATAATAGAGACAGTAGATCTAGCTGGTCTGTCATAATACAATAGAGACAGTAGATCTAGCTGGTCTGTCATAATACAATAGAGACAGTAGATTTAGCTGCTCTGTCATACCATAGTAGAGACATAGAGACAGTAGATTTAGCTGGTCTGTCATAATATAATAGAGACAGTATATCTACCTGGTCTGTCATTTTATAATAGAGACAGTAGATCTAGCTGGTCTGTCATAATATAATAGAGACAGTAGATCTAGCTGGTCTGTCATAATATAATAGAGACAGTATATCGGCCTGGTCTGTCATAATATAATAGAGACAGTATATCGACCTGGTCTGTCATAATACAGAAGAGACAGTAGATCTAGCTGGTCTGTCATAATATAATAGAGACAGTAGATCTAGCTGGTCTGTCATAGTATAATAGGGACAGTAGATCTACCTGGTCTGTCAAAATATAATAGAGACAGTAGATCTAGCTGGTCTGTCATAATATAATAGAGACAGTAGATCTACCTGGTCTGTCAAAATATAATAGAGACAGTAGATTTAGTTGGTCTGTCATAATATAATAGAGACACTAGATCTAGCTGGTCTGTCATAATATAATAGAGACAGTATATCGACCTGGTCTGTCATAATACAGAAGAGACAGTAGATCTAGCTGGTCTGTCATAATATAATAGACACAGTAGATCTAGCTGGTCTGTTATAATATAATAGAGACAGTAGATCTAGCTGGTCTGTCATAATACAATAGAGACAGTAGATCTAGCTGGTCTGTCATAATACAATAGAGACAGTAGATTTAGCTGCTCTGTCATACCATAATAGAGACATAGAGACAGTAGATTTAGCTGCTCTGTCATACCATAATAGAGACATAGAGACAGTAGATTTAGCTGGTCTGTCATAATATAATAGAGACAGTATATCTACCTGGTCTGTCATTTTATAATAGAGACAGTAGATCTAGCTGGTCTGTCATAATATAATAGAGACAGTAGATCTAGCTGGTCTGTCATAATATAATAGAGACAGTAGATCTAGCTGGTCTGTCATAGTATAATAGGGACAGTAGATCTACCTGGTCTGTCAAAATGTAATAGAGACAGTAGATCTAGCTGGTCTGTCATAATATAATAGAGACAGTAGATCTACCTGGTCTGTCAAAATATAATAGAGACAGTAGATCTAGCTGGTCTGTCATAATACAATAGAGACAGTAGATTTAGCTGCTCTGTCATTCCATAATAGAGACATAGAGACAGTAGATTTAGCTGCTCTGTCATACCATAATAGAGACATAGAGACAGTAGATTTAGCTGGTCTGTCATAATATAATAGAGACAGTATATCTTACCTGGTCTGTCA
>NW_026280670.1:0-5051 GCF_023373465.1 Oncorhynchus keta
ATACTAAGACCAAGGCGTGAAAGAACCACCCCTAAGGTGCGGACTCCCGGACGCACCTCAAGGCTCATAGGGAGGGTCTGGGTGGGCGTCTGTCCATTGTGGCGGCTCCCGGCTCCGGGAATGGACCCCCTCATTAATGTCATAGTTCTTCTCTCGCGTCCTGGGATAGTCCACCTCGCCGCCGACCATGGCCTAGTAGTCCTCACCCAGAACCCCACTGGACTGAGGGGCAGCTGTGACTGAGGAGCAGCTCAGGACTGAGGGTAGCTTGGGACTGAGGGTAGCTCGGGACTGAGTGGAAGCTCGGGACTGAGGGAGAAGATCAGGACTGAGGGTAGCAGGATGAGGGAAGCTCAGGACTGAGGGCAGCTCAGCACTGAGGCAGCTCAGCACTGAGGGAAGCCCAGCACTGAGGAAAGCCCAGCACTGAGGAAAGCCCAGCACTAAGGGAAAGCCCGGGACTGAGGGGAATCCCCGGGACTGAGAGGAAGCCCAGTACTGAGAGGAAGCCCAGTACTGAGGAAGCTCAGGCAGGTAGTTGGCTCCGGTAGATCCCTGGCTGGCTAGGCGGATCTGGATCGAGCTGCTCTGGCTGCTCCATGCAGACTGGCAGCTCTGGCTGCTCAATGCAGATTGGCAGCTCTGGCTGCCTCCATGCAGATTGGCAGCTCTGGCTCTCCATGCAGGCTGGCAGCTCTGGCTGCTCCATGCAGATAGACAGCTCCAGGCTGCTCCATGCAGACTGACAGCTCAGGCTGCTCCATGCAGGCTGACAGCTCTGGCTACTCCATGCAGACTGGCAGCTCTGTCTGCTCCATGCAGACTGGCAGCTCTGGCTGCTCCATGCAGACAGCAGCTCAGGCTGCGCTGAACAAGGAGGGCTCCGGCAGCGCTGTAGAGAGGAAGGCTCTGGAAGCGCTGAACAGGCGGGAGACTCAGACAGCGCAGGAGAGGAGGAAAACGCTGGCTGCGCTGAACAGGCGGAGGCTCCGACAGCGCTAGAAGGATGGCTCTGGGCTGTGCTGAACAGGCGAGGTGCACTGAAGGCCTGGTGCGCGGTGCTGGAACTGGTGATACTGGATCGAGGACACGCACAGGAGCTAGTGCGGGGAGCTGCCACCGGAGGGCTGGTGGTGAAGGTGGCACAGGATGGACCGGACCGTGAAGGTGTACTGGAAGGCCTGAGAGCAGGGCTGGCACAGGACGTGCGAGGCTAGGTACACAGGAGGCTTAGTGCGTGAGGGCTGGCACAATTTTCACCCAGCCCGACTAACACGCACCTCAGGACGAGTATGGAGCGCTGACCAGGTGCCATTAAATCCCCTGACACGCTCCGTCGGACGAATATCGTACCTATAGCACCATACTAGCTCCCTCATTACTCCTCTCCCTCCTTTCCCCATTAACTCCTTCACAGTCTCTGCTTTGCTCATCTCTAACACCCGGCTCTGGTTCTGGTCTCCTCCTTGGCTCCTCACGATAAACAGGGAGAGTTGGCTCAGGTCTGACTCCTGACTCCCAATACATTTTGGGGGCTGACTCTTAGGTTTCCTTCTGCGCCGTCGTGATTGTCTCTCAACTCCATTCTCCTATACCCTCTCGCACTGCTCCAGCGAATCCCAGGCGGGCTCCGGTACTCTCCTGGGTCGGCCGCCCACCTGTCTATTTCCTCCCCAAGTAGTGTAGTCCCGATATTGTAGCTCCCTGCTGCCGCTGTTTGTTTCTCCTCTCTTACCAGCGTCTCTCATCTCTCGCGATATTCTCCCGGCTGATCCCCAGGGTCCCTTCTCCGAACAATTCATCTCCTCCCATGTCCGTTCCTCTTTTCGCTGCTCCTGCTGTCGCTGCCTGTTACCACGCCGCTCGGTCGGGTGGTGGGTGATTCTGTAACGCCGTTCATCAGTTGAAGGAGAAGCGGACCAAAATGCAGCGTGGTGGTTATATGTTCTTTAATGAAGAATAGCGATACATGAAATAACTATAAAATAATACAAAACAACAAACGAAACACAAACCTATTACAGCCTATCTAGTGAACACTACACAGAGACAGGGACAATCACCCACGAAAACACTCACAGAATATGGCTGCCTAAATATGGTTCCCAATCAGAGACAACGATAAATCACCTGACTCTGATTGAGAACCGCCTCAGGCAACCATAGACTAATTAGTCACCCCACAAAACCCCAAGACAAAAAACACACCACAATAACCCATGTCACACCCTGGCCTGACGAAATATATAAAGAAAACACAAAATACTAAGACCAAGGCATGACAGATGTCTAAATAAGACATAATTTATTATTATATTTATTATTTGTGCCCTGGTCCTATAAGAGCTCTTTGTCACTTTCCACAAGCCGGGTTGTTAAAAACTCACACTCATTCTTATGTTTAATAAATATATTGTATAGTGTGTGTGTGGCAGTCTTATAATGATGGCAAAAAAACAATATCTGAGAGTGTGCGTAGCCCTGGTGCTAGAGGGTAAGCAGCTGGAGGTTTAATGTTTGAAGGGGTGCGGGACAATAAAAAGTTTGGGAAATAAAATTAAACATTTCCATTAACCAACTTTTTCAAGTAACGAATAGAGCTTTGTTCCCACCTCTCGGAAACAATCAGATATCATTCAATTAAAACCAGAAGTGAGACAGGGCTATGCAGAAGGATTCAGAGAATGTTGGCAAAAGTCTGATGAACTTTTGCAGTTTTAAGGAGTTTATAACTAGTGTTAGCGCAATTGCTAACTAGCGTTAGCCCTTAATGACGCCTATGGCAACTTCAGCATGCTAGTAGATACCATAGACAGCCAGTCATTGCGCTGCGCTAGTTAACAGAGGCTCCCTAAAACGAACTTCCTTCATACTGGATGTAGAGACATACAAATGGTATACATGAGTTCCTTGACTCTGGAAGTAGTAATCTATTGCCAAAAAATACAGAAGTATCCCTTTAATAGAGGTTAATTTTCTGCTTTACTTGAACATGGACTGATTAGCTAGCTGTCCTCTCAAGAGGAAGCTTCTAAATGTGAGCTAATGCCTGTAATATGATCCAGGTTATCACTCAACCAACTAAAGTGCATACCAATAGTGATGGATATGTGACATACACTTGTATTGATCATATCTTCACTAAGGCTACAAAGCTTTGCTCCAAAGCAATATCAGTTCCTATTGGATGTTGCTGGCAATAACATGAAAAGCCAAATTGTCAAAGGTCAGGCCTAAAGTAATTTGTTGAAGATGTTAAACGTTTATGTTGGTCTGGTGTATATGAGGAAGTAGATCTAGATTAGCAAAATTATTAAATGGCAATTGTTGACCAGCATGCACCTGTCAAAGAAATTAACTGTGAGAACTGTTACAGCCCAGGATTGATGATTCATTGAAAAGTGTTTTCCTCATAGAAATTTATGCAGAAGAAGGTGGCAAACAAGTCAGGCTTCTCAGCCAGCTGATTGGTTGACGCACTGTAAATTTAGACATTTGTAACTAAATGGATGATTCTATCAAACATATCAGCACCCAAAGCAAGTGAGGTCACTGAAATTCTAAACACGGGGATACAGTCAGTATCAGAATGGGTGATTAATAATAAACTTGTCTTAAATACATCTAAAACTAAAAGCATTGTATTTGATTCAAAACATTCTCTAAGACATACATCTCAATTGGAATTAGCATAACGGTTGTGACCTGTTGATCCAATTGAGAAAGCTATACTTCTAGGTATAACATTGAATGGTCAATTACCATGGCCAAGTCATATTGACAAAGTTGTTCGGAAGATGGGTAAGGTCTGTTATAAAAAGATGTTCTGCGTTTTTGACACAAATCACTGTACTAGGTTGTTCAGGCTCCCATCTTGATTACTGTCCGGTAATATGGTCAAGTGCAGCAAAGAAAGACAGTAAATCTGCAGCTTGCTCAAAACAGAGCAGCACGCCTTGCCCTTAACTGCACATACAGAACTAACATCAACAACATGCATGCCAGTAATTCCTGGTTGAAGGCTGAGAGATGAGCTGCTTCTCTTCTATAGTAGTTTTTATGACAAATATTACTGTGATAAAATGTCAGATTGTATGCATAATCATGCCTCAACCTTGGTCCCCTTTATCCCCTGACTGTTACTGATCTTCCCCCTTCTGGTGGTTTCACCACCATTCTGAGTGGTAATGGATAGATTCTCGTGTTGTTTAATCTCTCTTCCTGGTCTTCCCACTGCTCTCAGGTTGCTGAGGCACTCTTGCTGAGGCACGCAGGTCTTCAGAATTAAGGCCTGAGGACATCGTCTCAGGCCATGGCCCCCAATTCACATCCCAGTATGGTGGGCCTTCTTGAAGAAGCTTCGGGGTCTGATTGTTACTCCCATCCGAATTATCGGCCTCAGTCTAACTGGCAGGTGGAGAGAATGAATCAGGGGCTAGGGGAGGTTCCTGATGAGGCACTGTCAAGACCGGCCTGGGGGTGAGTGGGCACATTTCCTTCCATGGGCCCAGAACTCTCTACTGTCACGTCTGCTCCTTCTCCTCCCCTCCGGTGTACAACGTCAGCTGAAACGAACCACGGTCCTGTGGTTCATCATTACACATACCTTGCACTCATTACTCGCTTGTGAATAGTATGATTCACACCATTACATTCATCACTTCCTCCCCTTTATGTCACTCTCCCATGTTCACTCACCAGTTGGTATTGTTCTTGTTTATCAGCGTACTGCCTTGTTAGTGTCATGGTATTGGTTTTATTAAAATGTTTCACCTGCTTCCGGCTCACCACCCCGATTACAGAAATGACACTATAACTAACACAATCTACACACATTATTATTTAGTTGTATTGTTTATATATGTTGTATTTTACATTCGTGTAACTTTCTTGTCTATCAGTGTGTTACTTGTCATTTTGTGGACCCCAGAAAGAATAAAAGCTGCTGCTTGGGAAAAAAAAGCTAATGGAGATCCAATAAACCAAACCTACATCTTTGTTATGGGCTATTTTATTCTGTTTTAGACTAAATCCTGGTAGCAATACATGGC